>NW_026111945.1:237500-275000 GCF_024679095.1 Eriocheir sinensis
GGGTATCGCTGTAATGTCTTCGTGTAAAACCAGTGACTGCTCCATGGAACTGAATCGAGGCCTGTTGCCAGCCTAGTCCGTGAACGCCTGCTCCGGCTATATGGGCACGTGGCGCGCCTCCCAGACGTCGATCCTGCTCACAGGGTTGTTTTTGTACGCGACAACCCTGAGTAGAGGAGGCCAAGGGGACGCCCTGCCCGCCGATCCTACCTGGAAGGACTTGCGACGGATAGGGCAGTTGCGTGGGAGCTTGATCGGGAAGACCTCTGGGAGTGGAGGCGGCGGGTGAGTGAAACGACGAACCCCCGGGAGTATGGTCCCCATTAGTTAGTTAATTTGATCTCTAGGTTTAGGCAGCTACCAGTGTTTGCTACTCCTTATTCCTTTTTCTGGTAAACAACATAACCTAATTCTTCTTAATCCTTCCTTCCTTCCTTCCTTCCATAACCAAACACATAATAGCCTCAAGACAGTCTGGAACACCCAAAGGCTCAAACTCATTGCTATTCACGGGCCTCTTCATCCTTAAGTAAGTAAGTAGGAGGTTTAGGCAGCTCTGATCCTTCCTTCTTTCCTTACTTGCATAACCAGACACGTAACCTAAGACAGCCTCGAATACCCAAATGTTCAGACTCCCATCACGACTCGCGGACCTCTTTATCCTTAAGTAAGAGAGATTTTGAGGCTCTCCTACTTCTTGAACCGTCTTTTTCCTTCCTTCCATAACCAGGCACGTAACTTCAGACAGCCTCGAATACCCAACGGTCCAAACTCATTACAATTCACGCGCCTCTTCATCCTTAAGTAAGTGAGATTTCCAGGTAAGAATAGCCAAGTTCGCCCTTCCCAATGCGCTACGGGACAGATGGAGCCCTAATGGCTACAGGTTCACGCAAGCAAAGTTTCAATCGTTACTGCTCGGCTCGCGACCCGACCTTCTGGTATTATTTATTTTAGTGGCCGTCCAAGGTGCCACGAGCAGGCCTTTTTTTTTTTTTTTTTTTTTTTTTTACGTCGTTGCCTGCTCCGCCGGTAGGAATCTTCCTGGTGGGGTCTGATGGTCGGCCAAAGGCTTCTTCCAGGTGGGGCCTGATGGTCGGCCCAGCCCGTTCTGGCGCAGGCGAGTGTTTATAGTGGCGCCATCTTGCATTGGCTCATGCTGCCCCCTGGAACTCGTTCTTGATTCGCTTGGACGGCTTCCTCTAGAGTCCGGGTTGATGGGTGGTCTTCAGGACAGCATGTGGGTAGTTTTAAGCCACTCGGTGGTGACTGAAAAATCCGAGTGGTAGCGTGGGGATTCAAATCCGCGTCGTCCATCACGCGGTGAATGTGAGCCCAGTACGCTACCAGTTCAGCCACCGCCTACCCAATTCCTTGCCGTGACTAATAGCACTTTCTTCGCTTGGGCTTACAGTGTTGGTCGCTTGAGAATTCCAACACAGAAAATTTATCACACACTCAGATTGACTGACTCCAGGACACCTGTGAACACACACACACACACAAACACACACAAATTTACATCTATGATTTTTTGTTATGTTGGAAAAATCTACGCCGACTGTTTCTTCAGATCTGAGAGAGAGAGAGAGAGAGAGAGAGAGAGAGAGAGAGAGAGAGAGAGAGAGAGAGAGAGAGAGAGAGAGAGAGAGAGATCCCTTCAAGCAACAGATGGAAGGGCTGGTTGGCTTTCTGGCTGACTGACTGACTCACTGGCTGGTCCGTCCCTTTTCCGCTCTATCGTTCCTCGTCTAGAGCCCGCCCATGAGACAGCCAGACAGACAGACAGACACACAAACAGACAGATAGCCAGGCGATCCACTCTTCCATCCCCCCCTCCCCCCTGCCATTATCGTCAGGTCAATAGCCATCACGCGGAGTTTGTCTTATCTCTCCCCCTTGACTGGCGTGCCGTCCTCAGGTCCGCGTCCCTTTCACGCCGCCCTCGCGCGTCGACGAGCGTGAAATGAGAGATACCGAGGCGAAGAACATGTGTCACTCTGTCGTCTGTCGCCACACGAACACTGAGGGACGGGACACAGCGGACGCATAACACTAGGCAGACGTTTACTTAAGTTAAGGCCTGGAAAATAAATGGTTACAGGGACAAAGAGTGAAATTAAATCAACGAGTGTAAAATGAAGGATCCAGAGACGAAGAACATCTGTCATCACACACACAGGCAAGGAGAGGACGGGACACAGCCGACGCATAACACCAGACAGACGCACTTATTCTATTTTCTCGTGTGTCTGTGCAGTGAAATTAGAGCGAGTATAAAATGGAGTATCCAGCCACGAAGAACATCTGTCACCTGTCAGCACACACACCAGAGGAAGGGAACCCAGCGGTCGCCTAACACCAGACAGACGTACTTATTCTTCTTATAGTGAGAGATGCTCCTACGTCTACTTATCCTAGGATTGATAAAGGATCCAGAGACGAAGAACACCTGTCATCACACACACAACCACCAGAGGAAGGAACCCAGGGGACGCATGACACCAGACAGACGTACTTATATTTTCTTATAGTGAGAGATGCTCCTACGTCTACTTATCCTAGGTATGATGAAGGATCCAGAGACGAAGAACATCTGTCATCACACACACGACCACCAGAGGAAGGGAACCCAGGGGACGCATAACACCAGACATACGCACTTACTCTCCGTGTCTGTTCAGTGAAATTCAATCACGCGAGCACGACCCTAAAGCGGCGAGCTGTTCCACGCCACCGAGCAGGAGTCCGGCGAGGAGCAGGAGGAGGAGGAGGAGGAGAGGAGGAGGAGAGAAGAGTCGCTGAGAGGGAAGGAAAATGTGCAAGCAAAGGGAGGAAGGGATGGTGAGAGGAGGAACCAGAGCAGTGAAGGGAGGAAGGAAGGAAGGAAGGGACGGAAGCTAGACATGAGGTTATCCCACTTAAATTACTGATGTTAAAATTTAAGGAATAATTAAAAGAAATTCTCTCTCTCTCTCTCTCTCTCTCTCTCTCTCTCTCGTTTTGTTCACACGTTTTATCTTATACATATCCAATAAGTGGTTTTGTTATACCCTTTTTACGTTGTCTAAGTAACACTGCTTTAATAAGAAAATCGAATAGTTTGACTTTTAGTTTGTTATATTTCTTTATAACCGAGTTAAAGGGACAAGCGGCAGAACGAGAGGCTAAATGAGGCAGGGAAAGGAGGGAGAGAGGGTTGAGGGATGGAGGGAAGGAAGGAGGAAGGGAGGGAGGGGATGAGAGGGAGGAGGGAGGGTATAGTCCCAAGGGTGCCACTTTGTAAACATTCTGCCCTGCTTTTCTGCTCGGCTCCCTCGAGATGCGCGCCGCTCGTCCACCTCACGCGGCTCTGTGACAAGATTATCTTGTTTTTACTCCGTCGAGGACTTTTTTCAACATTTTGTCAGGGCGTGTTGGTGCGTGTGTGCTGTGGCCTGGCGGGGACGAGGCACCAGGGGTTGACCTTGTTACTGTGTGTGTTTCGACAGGAATGAGACTTTTACCGCGGCAATAAACAACGCGTGTCTTTGGCCCGCAGACAGACCAGCTGGGCCCATACTCTCAGACATTTCGGGGCTCACACACCCACATTTGATAAGGCTCTCGTGGAGGCTGTGGGTGTTTCCATGGGTAGTTTTATGAGTCTAGCTGTGGTTTGACAAAGCTTCTGCGCCATGACAGCTTGACTTATCTTCTTGGCCTTTGAAAGTATTATTTGTGAGAGCCGAAAGCGTCTGAGAATATTGGCACTGAGGGTATACTACGGGGTGCTGCGAGGAGGAGGGACAGGTGGGTATAGCAACATGTGTCTTCAGGCCGCAGATAGAGTATTGGCACCTTAGCGGGACGAGACAACGGGGTACTGCGAGAAAGAAGGACCATTGGCTTTAGTAGCTTGTCTTTGGGCCGAACAGAGAGTATTGGCTGGACAACGGGGGGGGTGCTGGGAGAAGGAATTTCGCTTGGGATTAACAATGTTTATCTTTAATCCGCAGACAGACTTTTTATTTTTGTTACTATTAGAGGAGACGAGAAAATGCATGGCAAAACCGGGAGATCAAACACCGTGGGAGAAACATGAAGTAGATTTTGTGATTGTCTCGGTGACTTGAAATGATTTACAGTATACACAAGTATCGACTGAATTCCACGAGGTTTGGGGCAACGGAGGGCTGGAAAGAGGACCTCGGTGGGACAGGACAAGAGGGGGCTGGGAGGGGGAAAGACAGTCGGGTTTTGGGACCTCGGTGGGACAGGACAAGAGGGGGCTGGGAGGGGGACTGACAGTCGGGTTTGGTGGGACTGGACAAGAGGGGGCTGGGAGGGGGAATGACAGTCGGGTTTTGGGACCTCGGTGGGACAGGACAAGAGGGGGCTGGGAGGGGGAATGACAAACGAGTTTTGGGACCTCGGTGGGACAGGACAAGAGGGGGCTGGGAGGGGGAATGACAGACGAGTTTTGGGACTTCGGTGGGACAGGACAAGAGGGGACTGGGAGGGGGAATGACAGTCGGGTTTTGGGACCTCGGTGGGACAGGACAAGAGGGGGCTGGGATGGGGAATGACAGTCGGGTTTTGGGACCTCGGTGGGACAGAACAACGGAGGGCTGGAAAGAGGACCACAAGAGGGGGCTGGGAGGGGAGTGACAGTCGAGTTTCACCATGAAGAGAACGTGTGAGGCGATAGTCTTTTGAGGAGCCAATAGAGCGGCTGTAAGACACGGCGTAAAGATGTACTGGAGAACGTTTTACGGCGCGACCCGACCAGACTTTGTGGTGTGTGTGTGTGTGTGTGTGTGTGTGTGTGTGTGTGTGTGTGTGTGTGTGTGTGTGTGTGTGTGTGTGTGTGTGTGTGTGTGTGTGTGTGTGTGTGTGTGTGTGTGAGAGAGAGAGAGAGAGAGAGAGAGAGAGAGAGAGAGAGAGAGAGAGAGAGAGAGAGAGAGAGAGAGAGAGAGAGAGAGAGAGAGAGAGAGAGAGAGAGAGAGAGAGAGAGGGGTAACAGTTAAGAATAGACAGACACGTAGATATGAAAGTAGATAGTTAAATAGATAGATATACAGATTGATAAACACAGATATATATATACATAAATATATATATATATATATATATATATATATTTATATATATATAGATATATAGATATATATATATATAGATATATATATATAGAGAGAGAGAGAGAGAGAGAGAGAGAGAGAGAGAGAGAGAGAGAGAGAGAGAGAGAGAGAGAGAGAGAGAGAGAGAGAGAGAGAGAGAGAGAGAGAGAGAGAGAGAGAGAGAGAGAGAGAGAGAGAGAGAGAGAGAGAGAGAGAGAGACCGTACTTGAATACCCTCGCTGGACTTGATTAATACATGACTCAACCTGTACGACGTTCACATGTGCGTGTATGCCGAGGACACACACTTAGGCGCGGCGGTAACCAGCATTATCAGCACCGCGCGTCTGAAGGAGGGCGTGACGGCCACTTCCCTCTCCTGGATATGCGCCTCGGCAATAGGAGGAGACACAAGCTTTATGGGCTGGCTGGGAGGGCGGGAATGGCAGGACTAGTTAAGGCTCTCCCTGTAAATAAGCGTCGGCGAGAAGAGAGGAACGTCCTGATCTAAGGGCTGGGAGGGAGGTTGGCGAGAGGGGGCTTGTCAGAAGGTTAGTTAAAGATTAGTAAGAAGATTGTTAAAGATTAGTTTAAAGGTAGTTAAAAGTGGAGACGCTGTAGGGCTGGCTGGATGGCTGGAAGGCGGCGAGGGCGGGGGCGGCCGGGGGGTCGTTACTAATGCAGGAAGGTGAGCGGAGTCCCCGGTCTTGTTAGGCGGGGATCCCACTGGGGCGTCGCAGGAGCGGTGATCGTTGGGCCTGAGCTGCAGCCTCCCGCCTGTCTGTTTGTGTCCAGTGGTGTGTGTGTGTGTGTGTGTGTGTGTGTTCGGAGGTTCATTCCCGCGTCTCGTCCTGCCGGTTCCTGTCTCGTGCCCCTTCTCATCGTTGCTGAGGCTTATCATGTATCATATCATGTATCAATTTACTCTCTTGTATCAACAACGACATCAACAACAACAATTCGACTACTACTAATGTTACATGTTACTGTGCCACTGTTTGCGTCATTTCAAGTACCTCTATGGCGAGATCATTTGTGCAAGCTGCCAGCAATGATTTGTACACACGGCCACTGACACTGCCATTGCCGTCTCGATATTGAGAAGGCCTGACAGCTTACTGGATTCTTTGGCGATGAGTCATCCAAGTAAGATCGAGTGTGTCCCGTCTCCTGGGATCTGTTCCCTTCTCCTATAATTCCTTCCCCTTCTGTCTCTCTCCGGCATATGACCACAGATGTTGCGCCGACTAAACGAAACTTTCCAACTTTTTTTCCGCGCTCCCCAACTAAAATGTAATTTTCTGTGCGTTTTAATGTATATATTTGTGTTAATTATATTTTTTCTGTGATAAATAAAGGTTTTCCAACATTAATATTTTATAAACATCATCAAATTAGACATAAAAAAGAGGAAATAAATAAGATATAGTATAAGGAGAGGGAGAAATAATCACATAAAAAAATCATATAAATACATTTACAGTCGTAACAGAGTAGACTCCTATTATTTTGAATTGTCACCGTTTTTAAATATCTCTTTGACATTCATAACGCTGTCGTTACAATTACTATATTCAACAAGCCGATCCTCCATCCCTATACTAGGCAACCAGTCACCGCTATCTGGCAATGTCTTCTTCTTCTTCTTCTTTCGACCTGTAACGCTTTGTATCGCTTCTTAGGTCCTCCTCTCGTTCCCCTTTTCTTCTTATTCACACACGTTCCTTTTCAGTATTATGTAACTTTCCTAACTTCAATAAAGTCACTTATTTTCAATAATTCACGCATTTGCTCACGCATTTGTTCATTCTTCTTCTTCTTCTTCTTTTGACCTTTAAAGCTTTGTAGCACTTCTTAAAACCTCCTTCTCAACACTTCTATACTTCCCACCATGCACTAGTCACTTCACAGTGCACACTTATACATTTCACCCTGAACCTAGGTGTTTTTCTGTTCTTTTCTTCCCTGACTTTGCTTTTCTATGCACTTTGTTAATAGTTTCCACAATTACGGGGTTGGAGCAGTCGTAGTTGCCAGATACCAGGTGACTGAGTTGTCTAGTATAGGGATGGAGGATCGGTTTGTTGAATAATAGTAAATATAACGACAGCGTTATGAATGTCAAAGAGATGTTTAGAAACGGTGACAAATCAATCTAATAGGTGTCTACTCTGTTACGACTGTCAATGTATTTATATGACTTTTATGTGAATATTTCTCCCTCTTCTTATACTATATCTTATTTATTTCCTCTCTTTTATGTCTAATTTGATGATGTTTATAAAATATTAATGTTGGAAAATCTTTACTTATCACAGAAAAAAAATATATCTTCCACAAAGATATGCATTAAAACACAATAAAATAACATTTTAGTTGTAGAGCGCGGGACAATCGGCCTAACCTGGATGACTCGTACTTTGAGCTGTCAGGCCTTCTCAATATCGAGACGGCAAGGACACTGCCCACTGACAGACCGCTGCCTCACATCACCGGCCCTCAAGCGAACACCACAGTGCCGGCCAGACCCACCAGAGCCTCAGTGCAAAGTTTCCTTTAGCACGGCGACATTCTCCTCCCCGCCTCAAAAACAGATTGTTGTGCTGAAATTTAATTGTTATAGATATTGCCAGACGTGGGGCGATAAACTCTAGTGACACTGTATTGTGTTATGCTTGAGGCAAACACGGCCGCGAATACTGAATGAACTCAACACCACAACCTTCACGTCCAGACTCAGTACAACACAAACACACGGTTTCCGGCATGTATGATTACAAGTACATACACATAATTGTTCCCGCCTTGAATACTGTTACCAATTGTAATGAGTAGAATAAGTATTATTATAGTTATTATAGTAATTATTATAGTTATTATATTTATTATCATAATGATAATAAATATAGTAACTGTAATAGGTTGATATAATTATAATTATCATTACTATTATTTATGTTGTTGATTGTTTCGTATACAAGTAGCAGCAGTAGCCACGGCTGCTGCAGCAGTGGTGGTGATGAAAACCCCATTAACGGTGGTGTGTTCTGTGCTTGTTGCAGGTAAGGTGCCACCACTCCTCCACAGGGGCGGCGGCGGCTGCTGCCTCGTCAACGCGGCACAAGGCAAGTTGTGTCGCCCTCCGGGGTTCTGCGGAGGCGCCTCGCGGCCTCATGAATACAAATGAGCACATCACCACTACGCGGCGCCAATACCGAACACGAATAAAAACACAACAAGGGTCCATTTATTTACATTTTTAGCGCCTTTTCCCTCTCTGGTGCAGCGGGACGCTAACGAGTAGTGAAGGAGGTACTTAGCAGGGCAGCAGCAGGCCAGTACTGCGGACGCGGCCATTATCCCCTGGTGAGCGTCTCAGTCACCCTAAGTGGCTCCATATTCGCGCCACCATCAACATAACCGGCTCTTGGCGCGCCCCTCACGCTTATCGCTTCATCATCATGTAACGCGGCGATTACCAGGATCACCACGCACAAAGAACAAGCACTGATACAGCGGCGGTAACGGGGACGCGTCTCGCCGCGGAGCACTCTTGACTAGCGGCGCTGATGAGGGCGGGGGGGGAAGAAAGGGGGACGCGTACTCCCTATCTTTATTGTGGCGCCGACTCTGGAACAGGCCAGGTTGGTTGAGGTGAGGCGGGGTTAGGTTAGGTTAGGAAAGGTTTGGTTAGGTTAGGTAAGGTTAGGTTAGGTTAGGTTAGGTTAGGTTAGGTTTGGCTGGGTAAGGTTAGGTATGGTTACGTTAGATAAAGTTAGGTAATGTTAGGAATGGTTAGGTAACGATAGGCTAGGCTAGGTAAGGTTGCGTTAAATTTGTTAGGTTTGGTGAGTTTAGGTTGCATTAGGTAAAGCTAGATAAGGTAAGGTTAGGTAAGGTAATTTTTAGTAAGGTCAGGCTAGGTAAGGATAGATAAGAGTTATTGATAGTGATTTTGAGTGGGATTTACAAGGAGAGTATTTTTCAGAACACCCTTGGCTAATTTCAGAGCTACAACCTTTACCCAGCGACCACATACCCATAGAGAGGCAGGGAATATGCGGGCGGGACAGGGGAGGAAGTAAAGTGACGGAGGTGAGGTGTCAGTGAGTACGATTGGTCAGCGAAATTCTGGCGTGCCAAGCGTCGAGGCCCGGGCGCGGCGATGCTTTGGAGGGATCGGCCCCGTCGTAATCTGATTGGTCTGTCGCGTCATTGACTGGCCGTGGGCTCCAGCTTGTTCCCGACGGTGCCATAATTCTGGAGAGAGAGAGAGGGAGAGAGAGGGAGGGAAAGGAGTGGGAGAGTGAGAAGAGGAGACAAAAGGAAAAGAGAATATAGAACCAACCGGAAAGGAAAGAAAAATAGCAGAGAAGCGGAAACGATAACTACAAAGACGATACCGAGAGAGAGAGAGAGAGAGAGAGAGAGAGAGAGAGAGAGAGAGAGAGAGAGAGAGAGAGAGAGAGAGAGAGAGAGAGAGAGAGAGAGAGAGAGAGAGAGAGAGAGAGAGAGAGAGAAGACGTAAAAGAGACGAGAGTGTTGAAGCTATACAACGCTACCAAACTTAAGGTCTTTAGGAAATAAGGGAACAACAACACGTTCATATACAGAGAGAGGGAGAGAGGAGGGGAGAGGGCGAGGGAGAGAGGTAAAGGACATAAGATAGGTGAGTGTTAAAGCTATAAAACCCTTTCAAACTTAAGGTCTTCAGGAAGTATATAGAAAACACTACGGCCAGCCGCCCATCTCCTGCATTCTTTGTGTCCGCCCCTCGAGTCGCTGCCTGTATTCCCTAAGCGTGTGACTGTTTAAGCTGTAGCGTCCCGGAGACTCTTGGGGGGACGCCCGGCTCTGATCTTATGCCGGGGAGGTGCAAATTACGCTAAGTGTTCCGGGGGCTGTGATGAGAGGGGAGAGGGAGGCGGTGTGGGTCTAGGAGGGAAGGGAGGGGGAGGGAGAGTACAGAAGGAGAGAGAGAGGGAAGGAAGCATGAAGCAGACGGGAAGGAAAGAGAAGGGAAAGAAAGGGAAGGGGAGAGAGTGAGAGCAGAGAGATGGAAGGACAGGAAGGAAAGGGAAGGGAAGGAAAGAGAAAGGGAGAGCGGGAGAGCAGAGAGAGATGGAAGGACAGGAAGGAAAGGGAAGGGAAGGAAAGAGAAAGGGAGAGCGGGAGAGCAGAGAGAAAGGGAAGGACAGGAAGGAAAGGGAAGGGAAGGAAAGGGAAAGGGAGAGCGGGAGAGCAGAGAGAAAGGGAAGGACAGGAAGGAAAGGGAAGGGAAGGAAAGGGAAAGGGAGAGCGGGAGAGCAGAGAGAAAGGGAAGGACAGGAAGGAAAGGGAAGTGAAGCAAAGGGAAAGGGCTAGCGGCAGAGCAGAGAGAAAGGGAAGGACAGGAAGGAAAGGGAAGGGAAAGAAAGGGAAAGGGAGAGCGGGAGAGCAGAGAGAAAGGGAAGGACAGGAAGGAAAGGGAAGGGAAGGAAAGGGAAAGGGAGAGCGGGAGAGCAGAGAGAAAGGGAAGGACAGGAAGGAAAGGGAAGGGAAGGAAAGGGAAAGGGAGAGCGGGAGAGCAGAGAGAAAGGGAAGGACAGGAAGGAAAGGGTAGAGAAGATAAAGGTTAGGGCAGAGATAGAGGGATGGGAACACGTACCAGACAGGAAGGGAAGCGAAGGGAAGGGAGAGCAGACAGAACAGGGAAGATAAAGTAGATAGGAAAAGGATGATTCAGGCATTTAGGAAGGTAAGGGAAGGAAAGGAATTCAAGGCAGGCAAGGCAAGGCAAGGCAAGGCAAGGGAATGCAATGGTAGGGAAGCGAAGGGAAGGGAGAGCAGACAGAAAAGGGAAGATAAAGTAGATAGGAAAAGGATGATTCAGACATTAAGGAAGGTAAGGGAAGGAAAGGAAGGCAAGGCAGGCAAGGCAAGGCAAGGCAAGGCAAGGCAAGGGAATGCAAGGGAAGGGAAGCGAAGGGAAGGGAGAGCAGACAGAAAAGGTAAGAGAAAGCAGATAGGAAAAGGATGATTCAGACATTAAGGAAGGCAAGGGAAGGAAAGGAAGGCAAGGCAGGCAAGGCAAGGCAAGGCAAGGCAAGGCAAGGCAAGGGAAGGGAGAGCAGACAGAAAAGGGAAGAGAAAGCAGATAGGAAAAGGATGATTCAGACATTAAGGAAGGCAAGGCAAGGCAAGGCAAGGGAAGGGAGAGCAGACAGAAAAGGGAAGAGAAAGCAGATAGGAAAAGGATGATTCAGACATTAAGGAAGGCAAGGCAAGGCAAAGCAAGGCAAGGCAAGGCAAGGCAAGGGAAGGCAAGAGAAGGGAAAGGGAAGGGAAAGGCAAGGGAAAGGAAAGGGAATGAAAGGCAAGGCAAGGCAAGGCAAGGCAAGGCAAGGAAGGCAGGCAAGACAAAGCAAGGCAAGGCAAGAGAAGGGAAAGGCAAGGGAAAGGAAAGGGAATGAAAGGCAAGGCAAGGCAAGGCAAGGAAGGCAGGCAAGACAAAGCAAGGCAAGGCAAGAGAAGGGAAAGGGAAGGGAAAGGCAAGGGAAAGGAAAGGGAATGAGAGGCAAGGCAAGGCAAAGCAAGGCAAAGGAAGGGAAGGGCAGGAAAGGGGGACAGCAGGAAGGAAGGGGAGGGAGCACAACCCAGACAGGATGGGTAGGGGGCTCGATGTGCTGTGCGGTACGCTGAAGACTGTTGCTTCAGATCACTTGTTTAGGGCTGCTGCTGAGGGTGTTTTAAGATGCCTGCGCTGCACTAAATCGTGAGATGTCGATGGAATGGCTTATCAAACCAGCGAATACTCCGTAAGAGTAATTGGTGGTCTGTTACCTACATAGTATGTGAACACCATCTCCGGCTATGTGGGCATGTGGCACGCTGCCCAGAAGCCGCTCACCGAGTTGTTTCGGATCTGAGGTCCGACGGAAATGCCCTCCTTGAGCTTAGCAGAGCTCAGAGCTGGGAATAGAGTGTACAAGTGTTGGAAGGCAGCGCCATTTTTGTCCAGGCCTTCACGAAAAAGAGATAACCCTGAGTGGAGGAGGCCAGGGGGACGCCCACAAAGCTCGTGGCGTCAGCAAGTCGACAGATTCTACCGTGGGGTACTTAGGACGGGAAGGGCGCCTGCATGGAGACTTGCTCGGCGGGGTTTGGCGTTGGAGGGTGGGCGACGCAACGCACACCGCGGCGTATGCGATTGATTGATTGTACTGGACTGCAACTTGTGGGTGTCGAGGCGGCGCTGAAACGAACTTGGCAGTGTTTTTATCGGCGTCGTCATTTCGATTTTTACTGCATTCTTTTTTTTTCATATCCTCATTTTCAGTTTTTTAGGGGCCTGTAAATCAGTTCATCTGCGTCTCCAATTAAGTTTCTGGCATTTTCATCTCAGTTTTTCAGCGTCGTCATTTTTTTAGTAGTTTTGGTGTCGTTTTAAATTTTCCGGCATTTTCATTTCATTTATTCGGCTTCGTCATTTTTCAATAGTTTTGGTGTCGTTTTAAATTTTCCGGCATTTTCATTTAATTTTTTCGGCGTCGTCATTTTTCAGTTGTTTTGGTGTCGTTTTAAATTTTCCGGCATTTTTATTTCATTTTTTTCGGCGTCGTCATTTTTCAGTAGTTCTGGTGTCGTTTTAAATTTTCCGGCATTTTCATTTTTTTTTTTTTCGTCGTCGTCATTTCAGCCTTTCGTATTTCATGTTTGATCTTCTTTTTGTCGTACTCTTGTTTTCTCCTTCCTTCCTTGTTTCCTTCCTCTTATCCTCCGTCTATTACGTTCTTCATCTTATTATTATTATTCTTTATTCAGTCTTCTCCAAGCTAACTATTCTGTCCTCTCTTTAATCTTCTTTTTTTGCTTTGCTTTTTGTCTTTCTTCCTCCCTTCCCTCATACGTATTATCCTCTCCATCTCGTGTATTATCATGTTACTTTTCTGTCTTTAGTCTTCTCTACGCTAACTTTTTAACTCTCTCTCTCTCTCTCTCTTTATCTTCATGACCGTCCTCAGCATCATCAATTTTCAGAGACTATTTCTTTCCCATTTTCCTGTATTATTTTTCTTATCCATTAGTCTTCTCTTTCTTGACGCTCTACTCTCTCCATTTTCCTCTGACGTCGTTTTTAGTGTCTCTCTCTTTCCTCTTGGCCATTATCCTCTCCGTATATTCTTCTTCGCCTCTTTCCTTCAGTTTTTGTCTTTTTTTTATCATCCCTTACGTTTCTATTTCTTGACGTTTTTGTATTCAATCCTTTTCCTCCTGGCCGTCTTCGTAAGTTTTCATTCCCTTTTTTCCCTCGTCTGTGTGTTTTATAGTGGCGCCATTCCTGCCTGGCCCATGCAGCCCCCCGGAGCTCATCTTGATCCTCTTAGAGTTTCGCCTGAGTCCGAGTTAACAGGTGGTCTTCAGGGATTGGACGGAGAGGCGGAGGAGGAGGAGGCGAAGAGGTGAAGAAGAGGAAGAGGAATTGGCAAAGAAAAGGAGATTGGGAAGAGGAGGAGGCGAGGAAGAAGAGGTGATGAAGAGGAGGCTGCGAAGAGGAGGAGGAGGCAAAGAAGAGGAAGAGACAAAGGGTTGACAGGTGGTCTTCAGGGATCGGACGAAGAGGCGGAGGAGGAGGAGGAAGAAGAGGTGGTGAAGAGGAGGAGGAGGAGGCAAAGGAGGAAGAGTCAAAAGAGAGGTGGCTGGTGGATGTGGGTCGTCAGCTTGTGGCGGTGGGCAGGAGTCGAACGTGGGTCCTCCATAACACCGCGGCTGCAAACTGACCACTCATCCACTGTCTCCCCCTGACCATGACCGTCCACCTCTCTTTTGCCTCCTCCTCCTCCTTCTCTTCGCCTCCTCCTCCTCTTTGCCACCTCTTCTTCCTCGCCTCCTCCTCTTCGCCACCTCTTCTTCCTCGCCTCCTCCTCTTCGCCACCTCCTCTTCCTCGCCTCCTCCTCTTCGCCACCTCCTCTTCCTCGCCTCCTCCTCATCGCCATCTCCTCTTCCTCGCGTCCTCCTCTTCGCCAACTCCTCTTCCTTGCCTTCTCCTCTTCGCCACCTCCTCTTCCTCGCCTCCTCCTCTTCGCCACCTCCTCTTCCTCGCCTCCTCCTCTTCGCCACTTCCTCTTCCTCGCCTCCTCCTCTTCGCCACCTCCTCTTCCTCGCATCCTCCTCTTCCTCGCGTCCTCCTCTTCGCCAACTCCTCTTCCTTGCCTTCTCCTCTTCGTCACCTCCTCTTCCTCGCCTCCTCCTCTTCGCCACCTCCTCTTCCTCGCCTCCTCCTCTTCGCCTCCTCTTCTTCCTCGCCACACCCTCTTCGCCTCCTCCTCTTCCTCGCCTCCTCCTCTTCGCCACCTCGTCTTCCTCGCCTCCTCCTCTTCGCCTCCTCCTCTTCCTCGCCTCCTCCTCTTCGCCACCTCTTCTTCCTCGTCTCCTCCTCTTCGCCACCTCTTCTTCCTCGCCTCCTCCTCTTCGCCACCTCCTCTTCCTCGCCTCCTCCTCTTCGCCAACTCTTCTTCCTCGCCTCCTCCTCTTCGCCACCTCTTCCTCGCCTCCTCCTTCGCCTCCTCTTCTTCCGCCTCCTCCTCTTCGCCACCTCTTCTTCCTCGCCTCCTCTTCGCCACCTCTTCTTCCTCGCCTCCTCCTCGCCTCCTCTTCTTCCTCGCCTCCTCCCTTCGCCACCTTCTTCGTCGCCTCCTCCTCTTCGTCACCTCTTCTTCCTCGCCTCCTCCTCTTCGCCTCCTCTTCTTCCTCGCCTCCTCCTCTTCGCCACCTCTTCTTCCTCGCCTCCTCCTCTTCGCCACCTCTTCTTCCTCGCCTCCTCCTCTTCGCCTCCTCTTCTTCCTCGCCTCCTCCTCTTCGCCACCTCTTCTTCATCGCCTCCTCCTCTTCGCCTCCTCTTCTTCCTCGGCTCTTCCTCTTCGCCACCTCTTCCCCATCTCCTTTTCCTTGTCACTTCCTCTTCGTCTCCTTCTTCACCTCTTCGCCTCCTCCTCCTCCTCCTCCTCATTCGATCCCCGTTCCTTTTCCTCCTCGTCAGCTTCGCCTCCTCCTCTTCTCCTCTTCACCTCTTCTCTCACTTCTCCTCTTCGCCAGTCACCGTTCCTCTTCCTCCCAGTCTCTCATTTCTACCTCCGCGGCGCGTTACGTGACTCGCGCTGAATTATCTCCATCACTCCGGCTTTTTCTCGCCTTTTCTTTCACCCTCTTCGCTATAATCCCTTTTTTTGTTTAATTATGCGCTTTTTCCCTCCTTCGTGTACTCCTTCCCTCGTCCCTTCCCTCGCTCCTTACTTCCTCTTTCTCTCCTTTTTTACTTTTTTTTTATATGAAGTCGTATAAAATGGAGTGTTTTTTTTCTTTTTTTCTTTTTTCATTTCTTTCCTTTATACCTCCTTCTTTCTGTTTCTGTCCCTGTCTTCGCTTCCCTTTCTCTTTTTTCTCTTTTATTTTTCTTTCATTCTTATTTCTTTTTGTTCCTGCTTTTGTTTTTCTTCCTCCTGTTCCTCCTCCTCTTCTTTTTCTTCTTCTTTTTTTCTTTTTCATCTCTTTTTTTTGTCTTCACTTCACTTCCCTCCCCTTTCTCTCTTGTTTTCTTTCTTCTTTCTTCTCTTATTGTTCCTGCTCCTGTTATTCTTCCTCTTGTTCCTCCTCCTCCTCTTCTTTTTTCTTCTTCTCTTCTTCATCTGTTTCTGTCTTCACTTCCCTTTCCTTTTTTATTTTTATTTCTTCCTTCTTTCTTCTAGTTCCTGCTCTTCTTCTTTTTCTTCTTCTTCTTCTTCTTATTATTATTATTCTTATTCTTATTCTTCCCTCTTGTCTCGCTTTTTATATTATTTTCTTTTCTTATTTCCCTCCTTCGTTCCTTCTCTTCGTCCCTTACTTCCTTTTTTTTTCTGATATTTTTTGTTGAAGGTAAAGTCATATACCTAATGGAGTATTTTTTTCGTCTTGTTTCCCTTACCTCTCTCTCTCTCTCTCTCTCTGTGTGTGTGTGTGTGTGTGTGTGTGTGTGTGAAAAATGGCATGCCAGCAGGACGGAGATGAGATAATGCTTGGTAATATATGGAATGGTATACGCGGCGGTGGGAGGTAAAGGAGAGAGAGAGAGAGAGAGAGAGAGAGAGAGAGAGAGAGAGAGAGAGAGAGAGAGAGAGAGAGAGAGAGAGAGAGAGAGAGAGAGAGAGAGAGAGAGAGAGAGAGAGAGAGAGAGAGAGAGAGAGAGAGAGAGATTACTTTTCTTTTTTTCCTTCTGACACTCATATGATTACTAACTCACGCTTCACAACCTTTACTCTTTACTAAACTCTTTCTTTTTATATTTATCATATATTATACTCTTTTGGGGAGGCGATGGCTGGAAGGATAGCGAGACGGCCCCGCGTCCAGGAGGACGCGAGTTCAATCCCCGCCCGGTGCCACCAAGCTGGGATTTTTCAGCCGCCGCCGAGTGGCTTAAAACTACCCACATGCTGTCCAGAAGACCACCTATCAACCTGGACTCTAGATTCTAGGATCAAAGATGAGCTCCGAGAGGGCAGCTTGAGCCAATGCAAGATGGCGCCACTTTAAACACTCGCCTGCGCCAGAACGGGCTGGGCCGACCATCAGGACCCACCGGAAAGAAGCCTTGGACCGACCATCAGGATCCACCGGGAACAAGCCTACCGGCGCAATAGGCCGCGACGTAAAAAAAAAAAAATAAATAAATAAAAAAAATATTATATATACTCTTTACTAACCTTCCTTCTCATCAGAGCTTTCTTTCAACCTACTACTACTACTACTACTACTACTACTACTACTACTACTACTACTACTACTACTACTACTACTACTACTACTACTACTACTACTACTACTACTACTACTACTACTACTACTACTACTACTGCTACTACTACTACTGCTTTTTTTACTACATAAATGATACCTCCACCCATGTTTATTTTCCCGACACATAATCATGGAGGGCTCCATAGCTTGGAGGTCTTTAGCCCCAGCTCTGTTCGTTAATGACTGTGGCATCCAACCATATCACTAATACTACCTGACACTAAGGGTGGTATTGCTAGACGGAAGGTCGAGGACAAGTTACTTCCCATGAAGTCAAGTCGTTACTGAGAGTACTTGAAATGCCCGCCAAAATACTGGAACATGGTCGAGTGTCGAGGACACGGGTACCCCCGTGTCTTCGTCGAAATCGTGATTTAAATTGTTATCAGAATTTAGACTATGTAAAAAATACAATAAATTATAAAATAAATTTTCGGGAAAAAAATATCCTATTAGGCAGAACACTAGTGTTTCTCTGACAACAGTACCCGTTCCGCGTTTTACAAGAATAAAGCGTCGTGACGACAACAAGCTCCCCCCTCCGGCCTGGCGTCACGCGGGAGAGGAAGGCTGCCGCCATTACTACAATTCATCATCCATATACAGGTAAGACCAAGCGTATTTTCCCGGCTGTGAATGATTGTTTAGTGTTTTTAAAGTGGCAGGATACGTTAGGCGGGATAAGGCGTGTTTACAACTTGCTGGAAGGCTGACGGGAGGCTCGCCTATCATCGCCATGCCGTAGCCCCAACAAAATGTATTATTACACCCGGGTGAGGGAGCTTGACAGGATGTATGATCTTATTATTCGTGCTTGGTAATACTAAGAGGTCTCCGTGGTCTAGTGGTCAGCGTGGCTGACTACTACTACGCGGCCCCGTGTCCGAATCATGACCCGAGGAGTCAGCGTGCTGCTCACCCAGCTGTTCATCCTCCCTCTCGGGCTGGTTGATAAATGGGTACCTGGGGAAACCTGGGGAAGGTAACCTGTGGTAACCCGGATGTCACGCTGGCCCTGTGTCCCGGGGTGTTGGGCTCCCTCCTACCACAGGCTCACGTGTTCATGCAACGGAGAACCCACGCGCAGCGCAGCTATAGCGTGTGCCCCCAACTTTACCTTAACTTTGGTAATACTACAGTGAGCCTGACGCCAGTAAACCTCAATAAGTATGAATTGTGAATGCTATGAAATAGGTCAAGGAAGCAGCCTTCATTACTGAGCCTGCCCACCCCAGCATGGCCAATATTAATATTTCACACCATTATGGGGAATAATTACATTGGCCATCTAAGCTCAAGCTTATATTCAGACAGACCTTGATGCTTAAGTTCCAATTCAAATGAAAATAATCCTTGATGAGGGTGATGACACAAAAGATTAAATATAATTTTTATTACAGAAAAAGCAGCAATGGCAGCCTACAGACACTTGCTACGTAGAGTGGCTCACGTGGGACAATGGGAAGACCTGGCCATCAGGAGGAGAACCCGTTTGTTCAGGAGCCGTAGGGATCCCTTTGAAATGTACTCGGAAGAGGAGTTCACTCAACGCTTTCGGCTCTCCAAGCAAGTCACCCTGGATCTCTTATAAAAAATCCAGCACCTATTGCCAGATTCTACCAGGAAAAGAGGTAAGCTTAAAATATCATAGGTCTGAAAATATAAAAATGCCATTCTTTACAGGTACTTTAATCAGACCTGATCAAGCTGTGGCTAGCAAGATTAATGTACTGATGCTTAACTGCAACAGGAGCCGATTCAGGAAAAAAGTTTGCCGGAGGCCCGATTGTTGAAAAGTCCGATGAAATTGCCTACCACACAATTTGGAATGTCCTGTGAGTTTTGTTGTTATAACCGCAGCGCACTTCTGAGCTAGTTTCCAATATTCGCTCAGGACCATGAGGGGCGGCCCCTGGGTCCCCCTTTAGATCTGCCAACGAACCACAACCATAAACAGGGACAGCCCTGATAGTTTTCAAATTATACGAGGTGCCAAAGTCACAGATCCATACCCTAGTTATTCTCAGCTATGTAAAAATATGTCTACAAATATGTCTATGATTTTTTTGTCAAATTATCATTCTTAAGGAATAAATGTTTATTTCATATTTCCTAGCGATAGAGTTTAGGTCAAAGCAAACAATTCAGTTCAACATATCTTTTGACACACTTTTCTAACATGAGTTTCTGTTGTCAGCCATAATTTCTGTGGGGGGGGGGCTAGGGGGCTACAGCCCCTCCAATGTTTTTCAATCAGCCTTAAAATGCCCCTAAAAGTGCCTATTTACAAAATATTCCCTCACCTGCACATCCTTGCTTCGATCGCTACCCTCTTCCCCCGCCCACCTCATGAAACTATGATGCCTTCTAGACCCCTGCAAAAATCTGCAAAAATTATGGGCTTGGTTATTGATTGGTTGAAAAGTAGGATAAGGCAGTCATCCACATTCTCAGT
Organism: Eriocheir sinensis; assembly: GCF_024679095.1. Taxonomy (NCBI): domain Eukaryota; kingdom Metazoa; phylum Arthropoda; class Malacostraca; order Decapoda; family Varunidae; genus Eriocheir; species Eriocheir sinensis. The sequence goes on from NW_026111945.1 coordinate 256,873, forward strand.
GAAAGTAAGGTGAAGGTAGGGGCACATACTATAGTTGCACATGGCCTGAGTGCTGACCTCTGTCACATTAGCACTATAGCCTGTGGTGGATATGAACCCATTACCCCAAAAGAGAGGGCAGGTGTAACATCTGGGTTACCACAGGTTTCCACAGGTACCCATTAATTTGACAGGCACAAGAGGGAGAATGAACAGTTGGGTGAGGTGCACACCGACTGGGATTTGAACCTAGACCTGCGGATTTGTAGCTTGGCACGATAACCACATCACCATGGAGGTGCAGTCATCAGGAATTATTATTATTGCTATTGTTGTTATTATTATTATTATTATTATTATTATTATTATTATTATTATTATTATTATTATTATTATTATTATTATTATTATTATTATTATTATTATTTATTGTTATTATAATTATAATTATTATTATTTTCATTATTATTAATTATTTTTTTATTATTATTATTATATTTTTTTTATAATTATTATTATTTTCATTATTATTAATTAATTTATTATTATTATTATAATTATTATTATTATTATTTATTGTTATAATTATTGTTATTATTTTCATTATTATTAATTAATTTATTATTATCATTATTATTATTATTATTATTATTACTATTATTTATTATTATTGTTATAATTATTATTATTATCATTATTATTATTATTATTATTATTATTATTATTATTATTATTATTATTATTATTATTATTTTTGTTATTATTATTATTATTATTATTTTCATTATTATTATTATTATTATTAATAATATTATCATTATTATTATTATTAATATTATCATTATTATTATTATTAATATTATTATCAGCCTGTTTCCGGATGTCAGGAGTATACTGGGCCCTGGGAGAACCTTCTTTTCTCTTGTAGGTACACACCATCCCGAAACAAAACAGAAGTGTGTACCATTTATGTAGCTGTGGTCTCTTGTACCCCATTATGGTGGTCTCAACTACCCCATGTTATATAAAGATCAATACAAAGTAAACATTAACATTGATCACCTCCACATTGGCTGTATACTTACATGGGATGCCTGGCTACAGATCACAGAAATTGGACTTGGCTGAGGGACACGGCTTGTGTACAGCACACCTTAGCATTACTGGGTCACATTCCTCGAATATACATACACAAATGAATAGGAATGAGGGGTACTTGTGGAATGAGTGAAAAGATGTGGTTTACATTTTCAGATCTTATGTACTTGAACGTCTACAAAACAGAAGTTAACAAAACAGTCCTACCTATTATTTTTTTTTTGTTTAATTTTTAAAAGAGATTTCCTTAGCTGGTCTCAGTTGCCCCAGGTGGTCGCAATAGCCCCGTTCTATGGTGTGTGTGTGTGTCTATATATATATATATATATATATATATATATATATATATATATATATATATATATATATATATATATATATATATATATATACACGTATATATATTCTGATAAATATTTCTTTCTTACAGGGCTTCCAATCCCACCACGTCTTCAGCTGCTGGTAACCCTCCGCTACTATGCCACTGGGAGCCTCCAGCTTGACATGGGGGACTGCTGTGACATGTCGCAGCCCAGTGTATCTACCTGTGTCAAGACTGTGACCAGTGCAATCTGCCAGCTAGCAGGGGACTACATAAAGTTCCCCAGTCCTGCTGAAGAACAGGATGTCATGCGACAATTTGCCGAGGTAGCTGCCATGCCCGGAGTTATTGGATGTAGATGGTGTACACATCCCAATCATCAGTCCAGGTGGAGAAGATGCAGAACTTTACCGCTGCAGGAAAGGCTTTTTTTCATTGAATATAATGGGGGTCTGCAACTCATCCATGCTCTTCACAAATCTGGTCGTGAACTGGCAAGGTAGTGCACATGATGCCCGCATCTTCAGTGAGTCTGTTTCGTGTGCTACTCTGGAGGGAGGGCAGTACAGAGGATACTTGTTGGGGGATTCGGGCTATGCCTGTAAAAGCTACCTTTTAACTCCCATTCGAATTCCTCGTACTGTTAAGGAAAGGCATTACAATGCCTCTCACATCAAAACAAGGAACCTGATCGAGAGAACGTTCGGGATTTGGAAAAAAAGATTTGCTATTCTCTCAAAGCCAATGAGAACAGCACTCTCAACATCAAAAAAAATTGTGACTGCATGTGCCATCCTGCACAATATTGCAATCCTCAACAAACTCCCCATTGACATGCCAGAAGAAGAACTTGAGCCCATCAACATAGACATACTTGCAGAGGATGATGTAGGCACTGGAAATGCTCACAGAGCTTCCATTGTTGAGAGATTCTTTTATATCTTCTGTGGATGTCAAAATGTACACCATTGAGTGCTGGCAATGGAACCCAGGCTTCTGGATAGGAGTCAGGGCAGCAAGCCAACCGAGCCATCGATGATTTAAAAGTTCTCCGTCTAGTCCAAGACCTACACTGCCCATGGTGCCTCACACAGCCTAACACACCAGAACATTTCCTGCTCCACTGCCCAAGATTCTACTCCGTCCACACCAACCTCAAATTAAGCATCCCTAACCAGACTCAACATCCACAGGCCAACTTTACATAGAAGGCCTGCTGGGCAGCGACACCCTCAGCCCCAACACTGCCTTCCAAGCCCTCAAGTCTATGCAGACCTTCCTACAGATGTCCTGGCAACTCAACAGGATCTAACCCCTCCCCTGGTGACACATCGACAGAATAACAACATCCGCTAACATTTCCCACCGATGGGGCTCAGGAGGCAGTGGTCCCACAGCCTAACCAGCCCCATAAAACACCCCAGAAAAAGATGATCCCAGAGGACACTTCTCTGGCACTGTATCTGACATCCTCGCCCCCACTGTGGATATGCAGGAAAGGTGACTTCGCCCACGCTCATGGTGGCTGGAAATGCTTTTATTTAACCCACAGTAGCACATGCGGTGCTATATATATTAGAGGAACTGCAATAACACATTGAAAATTCAGTAATCTACATGACAAGATTTTTCACTATTATTGCAGTTTTTCTAATGTAAATATATACTACAGGTGGCATTATGGGTTGACTAAAAGCGATTAAAAGCGTTTCCAACTACCACGAGTGTGAGCGAGGTCACTTTTCCTTCATATCCACAGTAGGGGCCAGGGTGTCAGGTATAGTGCTGCATAAGTGGCCCTTGGCTTGGTGACTTCAGTAGCTCAGTTGGGTTGATTTATACACAGATAGCCAAGTTTTTTTTTTCCCAGCCTATAGTGCTTTTAGGCTTTCTTGAGAGACCTGGATGGTAGTCGGCCCTAGCCCGTCATGATGCAGGCAAGTGTTTTATAGTGGCGCCGTCTTATCTTGGTGTGGTGGTTGGTCCCAGTGGTGTACATTTTGAGATCTTTATTGTAGTTTCTCTAATAATAAGTTATGTCTGTTCAGAAAATGAAAATAGCTTGTAAGATTTTGCATATATATTTTCCGATCAAAATTTACACTGTCTCTTTAATTTGTTCATTTCCTGTCTGAAGCCTATACGTACATAATCATGATATAAATAAATGAACAAAAATATTTATCAAACATCACTGAATATAATGTATTTCCTACTACAACTACTACTACTAACACTAGTTAATGTTGGCAATATATGCTAAAATGCTGATGATACAGAGATTGCAGAGTAATTGAGTCGGATCGGGTCGCTAGTATTCTCCAGGATGAACTAGACAGATTGCGTGAATGGGCAGGAAAGTGGCAGATGGAGTTCAATGTCTGGAAGTGCAAAGAATGGGCTAATCACTCTGACGTAATATTCTTGATGTATAAATAAAAACCCACACTGGCAGACGATAGTTATATTTTTAACTAAACAGTTTCGGTGGACACTGACACCATCTTCAGTGGTGTAAAGAAAGACCACTGAAGATGGTAGCAGTGTCCACCGAAACTGTTTGGTTAAATATATAACTGTCGTCTGCTAGTGTTGGTTTTTATTTATACATCTGGAAGTGCAGTACTCTGAGTGTATATAGGAACAACCCCTCATAATTATTGGTTAAATGACACTCCCCTAAGAAGATCAAGGTGTGAGAGGAATTCAGGGATCTTGATGACCTCTGATCTCCATCTATGAGCACAATGCATTCATCCAAGATATTGTGCAAATAGGGTACTGGGATTCATTTCAAGGAGAGTAAGCAACAAGTGCTGATGTCATCAAGCTATATTTATCATTAGTTAGATCTTATCATGATAATGTGTTTTTTTCTGGTCACCTTCATAATTGTAGAATGGGTATCAAAATGTTAGAACTGGTACAGTGGAGGATGACAAAGATGATTTACTGGTTAAAAACTTGACATATGAGGAGACTCGAACAGTTAATTAAACTTGCATTTTCTAGAGAGGCAAAGGGTGCAAGGAGACTTGATCGAAGTTTATAAATGGATGAAGGGCTTTAAGGCTTTAATAAGGGGAATATTTATAAGGTTCTGATGGTAAGAGAGCTGGGTAGGACATGTAATAATGGGTTTAAATTTGATAAATTCAGATTCAACAGGGTCATAGGCAAAAAATACTTTACCAACAAGAGAATGAGTGGAACAGGCCTGGCCTTCATGTTATGAGAGTCAATAAGATGAACACATTAATAAAATGTTTAGATAAATTCATAGGTAGTGATGTTGGGGGGAGCTTACATGCTAACGGTGAAGAAGACTGGTGGTGGCCCTCCTCAATCACCTCCCAAGCTTTCCGAAGAACACGAGGCCGTTGCCTCCATGATTTCTGGAGAACTCAGTATGGGCGAGTGTGTCCTCGACACTCTTACAATACAAGATGGGCATGCAATTGATGAGGCAGGCAATCCCATCATGGATGTTACTCTCCGGCATTCCCCAAGCTGTCCAAAAATTTGGCTTTGCAGGTGTCTGCTGCGACGCGCAGTGTTGCACCAACCATCGTAGCGGGAGTATGGCGTGACACTTTCTCTGTGATGGCTCAATCATCATCCGCGCTTGCTTCCGCCAAACCCTTCGAGTGGACAAGGAGCAATACATTATATTTTATTGAGCTACTGAAGCAACATCCATCCATTTTGAACATTAAATGCAAGGAGTACAAGATGAGGAACATCAGGAGTGCAAACTTGGAAACTATTAAAAACAGACTTGTCGAGTTTTATGAACAGTATAGTACGGAATGAGGATATCAATAAAAAACTGCACACACTGAAGACACAGTTCCACAGGGAAATGTCTGCCATGAAAGCATCAAAAAAGTCTGGAGCTAGCACGGAAGACATCTACACTCCGGAGTTGTGGTGCTTTGATGAGCTGCTTTTCCTGGCTGAGGGAGAACTCATACGTGCATCCACTTCCAACTTGGATGAAGGAGACACTACTCAACAAGTTCATGATTTTATTATGTGTACACCAGCAATAATAACATTTTCATACATATAAAGATAAAGATATGCCAAAGGAAGATTTTAATCTCTCTCTCTCTCTCTCTCTCTCTCTCTCTCTCTCTCTCTCTCTCTCTCTCTCTCTCTCTAGTCTAGTAGGCTGTATGTCGCACTTACGTTGCTGCCAGACTAGGGTATATTTCCCCACATACGTTGCTGCCGTGGAACAGCTCCTTCCTCATTGAAATATTCCATGAACTCCTTCCTGATGGCTTTTGCCTCATTTGTGGGATGTCTCTATAATCTCTCCACGGGAAGAAGCTGCCTATTATCACGCCATGCCCCCGGTGTTACCACTCCATCTGCAATATTCCCACCGTCAAAGCTAATCAATCGGTGACTGACTCGCGAGGATGAGTTGCATTGTGATGCACTTCAGTCTGGACGCTAGTGTATTGTTTTCAACACCACTACTTCATCACATGGCTGCTACATGATGCATAGTGTGGACGGGGTTTAAGAAACATTGATTTACACGTACCAGATTCCAGTGGCGTTAATTTTCAATAACAATAAGAGTGAATAAGGGGGCAGGTCGTGTCGTGCATGCGTAGAACTGATAACAGATAGATAACAGAAGTAACAGAGTGGCAACCTAGAAATTATAGAAGTCAGGGGAGACGGAGGACCAGGTGAAGAGGTGGAATTAGAGCATTTACCGGAGCAGGATGAGAGAGAGAGAGAGAGAGAGAGAGAGAGAGAGAGAGAGAGAGAGAGAGAGAGAGAGAGAGAGAGAGAGAGAGAGAGAGAGAGAGAGAGAGAGAGAGAGAGAGAGAGAGAGAGAGAAGGAAGGATATGGATACACGAAGAAAAGGAAGAACACTGAGGAGAGAAAGGCAGGAAGGAAGGAGGAGAAAAGAGATGAAGAAGAAGATAATTAGGAAGAGGAGAGGGAGAAAGAGGCGAGAGGAAAGAAAGCCATGGAGAAATGAAGAGAAGAGAAGAGAGTGAGTGGAGGGAGAGAGTGGCAGGAAGGAAGGAAAAGAGAAAGGGAAGAGAGAGCAAGAGAGGAGGAAGGAAAGGATAGGAGGAGGAGAGAGGAGCAAAAGAAACAGGAAAGAAGAGACTAAAGAGGGAAGCAAGGCAAAAAGAGGAAGAGGGGAGAGGAACAAGAGGAAAGCTATGGAGAGATGAAGAAGAGGATAAAAGCATAGAAAGTGAGAGAGGGAGAGGAAGGAAGAGAGAACAGACGAAGAGAAAGAAGGAGTGAAGCAAGGCAAGACAAGGAGGGGGATTAGGATTCTTTATAGAATGAGATAGTAAATGTTAAAGATTGCTGAGTTACATTTACCGGTTTCGTTGTCAGAGATACGCATAATAATTGTTGTGGTTGTTATTCTGTATCAACGGAAATATTAAACGGAAAAGATTGCTGAGTTACATTTACCGGTTTCGTTGTCAGAGATACGCATAATAATTGTTGTGGTTGTTATTCTGTATCAACGGAAATATTAAACGGAAAAGATTGCTGAGTTACAATTACCGGTTTCGTTGTCAGAGATACGCATAATAATTGTTGAGGTTGTTATTCTGTATCAACGGAAATATTAAATGGAAAAGATTGCTGAGTTACAATTACCGGTTTCGCTGTCAGAGATACGCATGATACTTAGTGAGGTTGTCATTCCATACAGACGGACACAGTAAATAGGAAAAAAGAGCTGAGGTACATTTCCCCGTTCGTTGTCGTTGTTGTCGTTGCCTGTGCGTGCGCGCGTGTGTAATTATTGGGACAGCATAAAATAAATAACTTTTCAAGAGGTGACTCAAAACTTAGCGTTCGTAAAGCACAAGGCCGCGAATGTGATCAGCGCGGCGATAAAACTATTTATTAATTTCCACAAATGAACACACACACACACACACACACACACACACACACACACACACACACACACACACACACACACACGTACAGAAAATATTATGTTTTTGATATCTAACAAAGTAACTGAGATGTAGAACATATCATTAAATAAGTAAGCCGGAAAAGATTAGTAATGTTATAAAAATTGAATTTGTTTTCAGTCGTGTCGAAAGCGAGGATTTTTCCCTTCTTCTTCCCCTGTTGAAATTAATTAATCTAATGTCAAACACACACGTCTCATGTTTAATTATCTCGCTAGTATGAATCTGATTAATTAGTACGTACAAAGTATATATCCCTAATTAGACGACGAGTTGAGTAGTCATCCCTGAGCGGTAAATATCAGAGCAGCGTCCGTCCTGGTTGAGTTGAGTGGAATCTTCCCCGAGCGGTAAATGTCAGAGCAGCGTCCGTCCTGGTTGAGTTGAGTGGAATCTTCCCCGAGCGGTAAATATCAGAGCAGCGTCCGTCCTGGTTGAGTTGAGTGGAATCTTCCCCGAGCGGTAAATATCAGAGCAGCGTCCGTCCTGGTTGAGTTGAGTGGAATCTTCCCCGAGCGGTAAATACCAGAGCAGCGTCCGTCCCGGTGCTCAGTGCTTCAGAGGTTTGATCAGACTCGCGGCACTACTCGCCTGCACGGGAGGGTTGATTGTTGTCCCAAGGAGACGTGGCGCAGGACCAAGCTCTGTAGCAAGGTGTGAGCGCCGATACACCGTGTACCCGCGCCATCATCCTCAAGCCCATGTATCTGAATTACACCTCATATTAAAACTGAATAAAAAATAGATATTACTTAGCAAGTTCCCATAGTTAGTCGCCGCTCCACCTCTTTACTACAATTGGCACCAACATTTTTCCAAATATTATCGTTGCCACATGACATCTTAAACAGCACCTCATATCAAAACTGAGTAAAAGATTGATTTTCCTTCTCAAATTACCAAACTGGTCGCCCTTCCACCTCTTTACTACGATAGACACAACTTTTAACCCAATATTAACTATACCAGATGACAAAAGTATAAATTTAATATCTTCCTTTGCCTAACCTGACAATCCTAATACCTCTGACATGTTTTTTTTTATTCTTCCGTCTTGTCGTGCCTTATCTGACAATCCCAATACCTCTAACATGTTATTTTATTATCCTGTCTTGCCTTATCCGACAGTCCCATTACCTCTAGCATCCTCTTTTAATCTCCTGTCTTGCCTTGTCTAACCTGACAGTCCCAATACCTCTCTAACATACTTTTTAATTCTCCTCATCCCTTGCCTAACCTGACAGTCCCATTACCTCTAACATGCCGTCTTATTACCCTGTCTTGCCTTGCCTAACCTGACAGTCCCAATACCTCTAACATGCCGTCTTATTACCCTGTCTTGCCTTGCCTAACCTGACAGTCCCAATACCTCTAACATGCCGTCTTATTACCCTGTCTTGCCTTGCCTAACCTGACAGTCCCAATACATCTAACATGCCGTCTTATTACCCTGTCTTGCCTTGCCTAACCTGACAGTCCCAATACCTCTAACATGCCGTCTTATTATCCTGTCTTGCCTTGCCTAACCTGACAGTCCCAATACCTCTAACATGCCGTCTTATTATCCTGTCTTGCCTTGCCTAACCTGACAGTCCCAATACCTCTAACATGCCGTCTTATTATCCTGTCTTGCCTTGCCTAACCTGACAGTCCCAATACCTCTAACATGCCGTCTTATTATCCTGTCTTGCCTTGCCTAACCTGACAGTCCCAATACATCTAACATGCTTTTTAATTATCCTCTTCCCTTGCCTAACCTGACAGTCTCAATGCCTCTAACATGCCGTCTTATTATCCTGTCTTGCCTTGCCTAACCTGACAGTCTCAATGCCTCTAACATGCCGTCTTATTATCCTGTCTTGGCTTGCCTAACCTGACAGTCCCAATACCTCCAACATGCTGTCTTATTATCCTGTCTTGCCTTGCCTAACCTGACAGGCCCATTACCTCTAACATGCTTTTCTCTTTCTTCTTCAGGTACGTCTCACAGGATGAACACCAAACCCCCGAACTCAGCGTACTGTAAGTTTGGAATTTTATCATACAAACTTTTTTTCATTGAGTTTCGAAGCCAGATACTTTTATTTAGCAGTGTTGTTTTTCATTTATCTTCAACATATCGACGCCCAAGCAAATATTTGACAAGGCTTCGTAGGGGTTGTGGTGTGGGTGTTTCCATGGGTAGTTATATGAAACTAGAGATAGTTTGACAAGGCTTCGTATGAGTTGTAGTGTGGGTGTTTCTATGGGTAGTTTTATGAGGCTAGTGATAGTTTAACAAGGCTTCGTATGAGTTGTAGTGTGGGTGTTTCCATGGATAGTTTTATGAGCCCAGTGATAGTTTAACAAGTCTTCGTATGGTTTGTAGTGTGGGTGTTTCCATGGGTAGTTTTATGACCCTAGAGATGGTTTGACAAGGCCTCTTCGTAGGGGTTGTGGTGTGGGTGTTTCCATGGGTAGGTTTATAAGTCTAATGACCAGATGAATAGAAGAAATAATATCTGTCTTTATCTATAAATGTGTAGCTAGATAAATACGAAATGAGAAACAGAACGAACATTAAAGTAACTGTGGGGGAATGGGATGAAAACAAGTGTGGCTTATTACTGGAGAGGACCGACAACCAAGAAAAGGTGGAGGCAGGTCTCATTAATTTTCAACTCTCCCCGGCGAATTGATATTACAACCGCCTTCAGGTAACAGCAAACCACCCACGCCCTGCGCTTCAGCTCTGTCTACTTCATACGCCGGCACGCTAACCACTCAGCCACCGCCTCCCCTAACATGCTAAATTAGCGATCACCTTCAATGCAATATGTTTAAGAGAAAATCTCCTGTCCATATATACTCTCTCTCTCTCTCTCTCTCTCTCTCTCTCTCTCTCTCTCTCTCTCTCTCTCTCTCTCTCTCTCTCTCTCTCTCTCTCTCTCTCTCTCTCTCTCTTAGATTTTCACTTTCGGTCACTTCCTCCTTCTCTTCCTTCTCTATTTTCATCCGTCGTTCCCTTCTCAACGTTTAATATTACTCAGTTTTCTGTATTCATTCCTTGTCAGCCATTGTGTGTGTCTGTCTGTCGTTGTCTGTCCGTCAGCCAATCAATCGCTCCTTCAACCAGTTAGTCAGTCTGCCAGTCTCCGGCACTCAGTCAGTCAGTTAATCAGTAGGTCAGTCGCTGCATCAGGCATTCAATCACTCGCTCGCTCACTCACTCACTCACTCATTCAGTTATTAAATCACCTGGTTCTCTGTCTCTCATCTACTCTATCTATCTATCCATCCACCTATGTATATCTATCTATCTCTCTAGCTCTATCTCCCTCCCTCTCATGTTCCCTCGTTTATTAGATTTCCCTGAAGCTACAAGATAAATGTTACTGAGTGTCATAAAAGCCACGTCTCTATTCCTGAGTTACAGCAGGTCGCCTATCCTCACGCAAGAAGCAACAAGACGTCGACGGGACAAAACTTCTATTACTTTGGGTGGTATTCTTAAATATTTCGGAGTTTACACACCCACGTTTGGTAAGGCTTTCGTAGAGGTTGTGTTAGTATTTCCATGGTAGGTTTAATAAGGCATTGGTAGAGGTTGTGTGGGTATATCCTTAGGTAGTTTCATAAGGCTTTCGTAGAGGTTGTGTTAGTATTTCCATGGGTAGTTTCATTAAGCTTTCGTAGAGGTTGTGCTAGTATCTCCATGGGTAGTTTTAAAAAGGTTTTGGTAGAGGTTGTGTTAGTATTCCACGGGTAGTTTTATAAGGCTTTCGTAGAGGTTGTGTTAGTAATTCCATGGGTAGTTTTATAAGGCGTTGGTAGAGGTTGTATGGATATCTCCATGGGTAGTTTCATAAAGTTTTTGTATAGGTTGTGTGTTAGTATTTCCATGGGTAGTTTCATAAAGTTTTTGTATAGGTTGTGTTGGTATCTCCATGGGTAGTTTTATAAGGCTTTGGTAGTGGTTGTGTTAGTGTCTCCAAGGGTAGTTTCATAAGGCTTTCGTAGGGGTTGTGTTAGTATTTCATGGGTAGTTTCTTAGGGCTTTGGTTGAAGTTCTGTTAGTATTTCCATGGGTAGTGTCATAAGGCTTTCGTAGGGGTTGTTTTAGTATTTCATGGGTAGTTTTTTAAGGCTTTGGTTGAAGTTGTGTTAGTGTCTCCATGGGTAGTTTCATAAGGCTTTCGTAGGGTTTGTGTTAGTATTTCATGGGCAGTTTTTTATGGCTTTGGTTGAAGTTGTGTTAGTATTTCCATGGGTAGTTTCATAAGGCTTTCGTAGGGGTTGTGTTAGTATTTCATGGGTAGTTTTATAAGGCTTTGGTAGAGGTTGTGTTAGTATTTCCATGGGTTGTTTTATAAGGGTTTGGTAGAGGTTGTGTGGATTTCTCCATGGGTAGTTTTATAAGGCCTTCGTAGAGGTTGTGTTAGTATTTCTTTGGGTAGTTTTATAAGGCTTTGGATAAAGTTGTGTTAGTATCTCCATGGGTTGTTTTATAAGGCTTTGGTAGAGGTTGTGTTAGTATTTCCATGGGTAGTTTTATGTCTTTGCTAGAGGTTGTGTTAGTATTTCCATGGGTCGTTTTTTAAGTCTTTGGTTGAGGTTGTGTTAGTATTTCCATGGATAGTTTTATAAAGCTATGGTAGAGGTTGTGTGGGTATTTCCATGGGTGCTTTTATAAGACTTTGGTAGAGGTTGTGTTAGTATTCCATGGGTAGTTTTATAAGACTTTGGTAGAGTTTGTGTTAGTATCTCCATGGGTAGTTTTATAAGGCTTTGGTAGAGGTTGTGTTAGTATTTCCATGGGTAGTTTTATAAGGCTTTCGTAGAGGTTGTGTTAGTATTTCCAAGGGTAGTTTTATAAGGCTTGGTAGAGGTTGTATGGATATCTCCATGCGTGGTTTCATAAAGTTTTTGCATAGGTTGTGTGTTAGTATTTCCATGGGTAGTTTCATAAAGTTTTTGTATAGGTTGTGTTGGTATTTCCATGGGTAGTTTTATAAGGCTTTGGTAGAGGTTGTGTTAGTGTCTCCATAGGTAGTTTCATAAGGCCTTCGTAGGGATTGTGTTAGTATTTCATGGGTAGTTTTTTAAGGTTTTGGTTGAAGTTTTGTTAGTATTTCCATGGGTAGTTTCATAAGGCTTTCGTAGAGGTTGTGTTAGTATTTCATGGGTAGTTTTTTAAGGCTTTGGTTGAAGTTGTGTTAGTATTTCATGGGTAGTTTTTTAAGGCTTTGGTTGAAGTTGTGTTAGTATTTCCATGGGTAGTTTCATAAGGCTTTCGTAGGGGTTGTGTTAGTATTTCATGGGTAGTTTTTTAAGGCTTTGGTTGAAATTGTGTTAGTATTTCCATGGGTAGTTTCATAAGGCTTTCGTAGGGGTTGTGTTAGTATTCCATTGGTAGTTTTATAAGGCTTTGGTAGAGGTTGTGTTAGTATTTCCATGCGTAGTTTTATAAGGCTTTGGTAGAGGTTGTGTGGATTTCTCCATGGGTAGTTTTATAAGGTTTTCGTAGAGGCTGTGTTAGTATTTCCGTGGGTAGTTTTATAAGGCTTTGGTAGAGGTTGTGTGGATATCTCCATGGGTAGTTTTATAAGGCTTTGGTAGAGGTTGTGTTAGTATCTCCATGTGTTGTTTTATAAGGCTTTGGTAGAGGTTGTGTGGATATCTCCATGGGTAGTTTTATAAGGCTTTCGTAGAGGTTTTGTTAGTATTTCCATGGGTAGTTTTATGTCTTTGCTAGAGGTTGTGTTAGTATTTCCATGGGTAGTTTTTTAAGTCTTTGGTTGAGGTTGTGTTAGTATTTCCATGGATAGTTTTATAAAGCTATGGTAGAGGTTGTGTGGGTATTTCCCTGGGTACTTTTATAAATCTTAGGATGAAGTTGTGTTAGTATCTCCATGGGTTGTTTTATAAGGCTTTGGTAGAGGTTGTGTTAGTATTTCCATGGGTAGTTTTATGTCTTTGCTAGAGGTTGTGTTAGTATTTCCATGGGTAGTTTTATAAGGCTTTGGATGAATTTGTGTTAGTATCTCCATGGGTTGTTTTATAAGGCTTTGGTAGAGGTTGTGTTAGTATTTCCATGGGTAGTTTTATGTCTTTGCTAGAGGTTGTGTTAGTATTTCCATGGGTAGTTTTATAAGGCTTTGGTAGAGGTTGTGTGGATATCTCCATGGGTAGTTTTATAAGGCTTTGGTAGAGGTTGTGTTAGTATTTCCCTGGGTAGTTTTATGTCTTTGCTAGAGGTTGTGTTAGTATTTCCATGGGTAGTTTTATAAGTCTTTGGTTGAGGTTGTGTTAGTATTTCCATGGATAGTTTTATAAAGCTATGGTAGAGGTTGTGTGGGTATTTCCCTGGGTACTTTTATAAGACTTTGGCAGAGGTTGTGTTAGTATTCCATGGGTAGTTTTATAAGACTTTGGTAGAGTTTCTGTTTGTATCTCCATGGGTAGTTTTATAAGGCTTTGGTAGAGGTTGGGTTAGTATTTCCATGGGTAGTTTTATAAGGTTTTCGTAGAGGTTGTGTTAGTATTTCCAAGGGTAGTTTTATAAGGCTTTGGTAGAGGTTATGTTAGTATTTCATGGGTAGTTTTTTAAGGCTTTGGTTGAAGTTGTGTTAGTATTTCATGGGTAGTTTTTTAAGGCTTTGGTTGAAGTTGTGTTAGTATTTCCATGGGTAGCTTCATAAGGCTTTCGTAGGGGTTGTGTTAGCATTTCATGGGTAGTTTTTTAAGGCTTTGGTTGAAGTTGTGTTAGTATTTCCATGGGTAGTTTCATAAGGCTTTCGTAGGGATTGTGTTAGTATTTCATGGGTAGTTTTATAAGGCTTTGGTAAAGGTTGTGTTAGTATTTCCATGGGTTGTTTTATAAGGCTTTGGTAGAGGTTGTGTGGATTTCTCCATGGGTAGTTTTATAAGGCTTTCGTAGAGGTTGTGTTAGTAATTCCATGGGTAGTTTTATAACGCTTTGGTAGAGGTTGTGTGGATATCTCCATGAGTAGTTTTATAAGGCTTTGGTAGAGGTTGTGTTAGTATTTCCATGGGTAGTTTTATAAGGCTTTGGATGAAGTTGTGTTAGTATCTCCATGGGTTGTTTTATAAGGCTTTGATAGAGGTTGTGTTAGTATTCCATGGGTAGTTTTATAAGACTTTGGTAGAGTTTGTGTTAGTATCTCCATGTGTAGTTTTATTAGGCTTTGGTAGAGGTTGTGTTAGTATTTCCATGGGTAGTTTTATAAGGCTTTCGTAGAGGTTGTGTTAGTATTTCCAAGGGTAGTTTTATAAGGCTTTGGTAGAGGTTGTATGGATATCTCCATGGGTGGTTTCATAAAGTTTTTGCATAGGTTGTGTGTTACTATTTCCATGGGTAGTTTCATAAAGTTTTTGTATAGGTTGTGTTGGTATCTCAATGGGTAGTTTTATAAGGCTTTGATAGAGGTTGTGATAGTGTCTCCATAGGTAGTTTCATAAGGCTTTCGTAGGGATTGTGTTAGTATTTCATGGGTAGTTTTGTAAGGTTTTGGTTGAAGTTGTGTGGATTTCTCCATGGGTAGTTTCATAAGGCTTTCGTAAGGGTTGTGGTAGTATTTCATGGGTAGTTTTTTAAGGCTTTGGTTGAAGTTGTGTTAGTATTTCCATGGGTAGTTTCATAAGTCTTTCGTAGGGGTTGTGTTAGTATTTCATTGGTAGTTTTATAAGGCTTTGGTAGAGGTTGTGTTAGTATTTCCATGCGTAGTTTTATAAGGCTTTGGTAGAGGTTGTGTGGATTTCTCCATGGGTAGTTTTATAAGGCTTTCATAGAGGCTGTGTTAGTATTTCCATGGGTAGTTTTATAAGGCTTTGGTAGAGGTTGTGTGGATATCTCCATGGGTAGTTTTATAAGGCTTTGGTAGAGGTTGTGTTAGTATTTCCATGGGTAGTTTTATAAGGCTTTGGATGAAGTTGTGTTAGTATATCCATGGGTTGTTTTACAAGGCTTTGGTAGAGGTTGTGTTAGTATTTCCATGGGTAGTTTTATGTCTTTGCTAGAGGTTGTGTTAGTATTTCCATGGGTAGTTTTATAAGTCTTTGGTTGAGGTTGTGTTAGTATTTCCATGGATAGTGTTATAAAGCTATGGTAGAGGTTGTGTGGGTATTTCCCTGGGTACTTTTATAAGACTTTGGTAGAGGTTGTGTTAGTATTCCATGGGTAGTTTTATAAGACTTTGGTAGAGGTTGTGTTAGTATCTCCATGGGTAGTTTTATAAGGCTTTGGTAGAGGTTGTGTTAGTATTTCCATGGGTAGTTTTATAAGGCTTTCGTAGAAGTTGTGTTAGTATTTCCATGGGGAGTTTTATAAGGCTTTGGTAAAGGTTGTGTTAGTATTTCCATGGTTTGTTTCATAAGGCTTTCGTAGAGGTTGTGTTAGTGTTTCCACGGGTAAGTTTTATAAGGCTTTGGTATAGGTTTTGTTAGTATTCCATGGGTAGTTTTATAAGGCTTTCCTAGAGGTTATGTTAGTATGTCCATGGGTAGTTTTATAAGGCTTTCGTAGAGGTTGTGTTAGTATTTCCATGCGTAGTTTTATAAGACTTTGGTAGAGGTTGTGTTAGTATTTCCATGGGTAGTTTTATAAGGCTTCGGTAGAGATTGTGTGACTATTTCCATGGTAGTTTCATAAGGTTGGTAGAGGTTGTGTTCGTATTTCCATGGGTAGTTTTATAAGGATTTGGTAGAGGTTGTGTTAGTATTTCTATGGGTAGCTTTTGGTAGGTTTTGTTAGTATTTCCATGGGTAATTTTATAAGGCTTTCGTAGAGGTTTTGTTAGTATTTCCATGGGCAGTTTCATAAGGCTTTCGTAGAGGTTGTGTTAGTATTCCATGGGTAGTTTTATAAGGCTTTGGTAGAGGTTGTGTTAGTATTCCATGGGTAGTTTTATAAGGCTTAGGTAGAGGTTGTGTTAGTATTCCATGGTTAATTTTATAAGGCTTTCGTAGAGGTTGTGTTAGTATTTCCATGGGTAGTTTTATAATGTTTTCGTAGAAGTTGTGTTAGTATTTCCTTGTGTAAGTTTTATAAGGCTTTGGTAGAGGCTGCGTGGGTATCTCCTTGGGTAGTTTTATAAGGCTTTGGTAGAGGTTGTGTTAGTATTTCCATGGGTAGTTTTATAAGGTTTTCGTAGAGGTTGTGTTAGTATTTCCATGGGTAAGTTTTATAAGGCTTTGGTAGAGGTTATGTTAGTATTTCCATGGGTAGCTTTAAAAGGTTTTGGTAGAGGTTGTGTTATTATTTCCATTTGGTAGAGGTTGTGTTAGTATTTCCATGTATAGTTTCATAAGGCTTTGGTAGAGGTTGTGTGGGCATCTCCATGGGTTGTTTTATAAGGCTTTGGTTGAGGCTGTGTTAGTATTTCCATGGGTAGTTTTATAAGGCTTTGGTAGAGGTTGTGTTTGTATTTCCATGGGTAGTTTTATAAGGCTTTGGTAGAGGTTGTGTGGGTATTTCCATGGGTAGTTTTATAAGGCTTTGGTAGAGGTTGTGTGGGTATTACTATGGGTAGTTTTATAAGGCTTTGGTAAAGGTTGTGTTTGTATTTCCATGGGTATTTTATAAGGCTTTGGTAGAGGTTGTGTTGGTATTTCCATGGGTAGTTTCATGAGCCTAGTGATAGTTTGAAAAGGCTTCTGCACCATGAACGTGAAAAAAAACACCGATTCATATCCTTTGTGGCCTTGGGAAATAATTGTTGTGAGAGCCGAAAGTGTATGAGAATAAAGGAGCTAAAATGTGTGTGTGTGTGTGTGTGTGTGTGTGTGTGTGTGTGTGTGTGTGTGTGTGTGTGTGTGTGCGTGTGCGTTTGTGAGAGAGGGGGAGGGAGTTCGCAAGTTTCTCTTAAGTGCATTGACCTTTCATCAGTATTTCACAAAACAATAACAACTCAAATCCCGTTCAAAACTAGTCTGTCCATCGCTTTATTAATTGTATGACACTTGCAAAAATAATTAACAGCGTTTTCATTGGGAATAAATTAATACAGAAAAAAAAGTATGACCTCCCGACTCATTGGCTTAATATAGATTGTTTTTTTCTTGATGTTTAATGCTTACCTGTTCCTCTCATTTACCAGCTGCAGTATTTACTCCGAGGTTTATCACTCGCATTATCGAACGTTTCCGGCTCTTGTTACGAACGTTTTTCAAGGCCAGAGAGGAGCTTCGTTGGGATGTCATGAGTGTTTTCCTGTTCACGGCGCGGCACCTTACAAAACTACCTCCAGGGTCATGAAACCACCCGTGGAAAATCCAATAACATATGCGAGAGCCTTTGTCAATAGATGGACTAAGGCTTCGAAGAGTATGATAATATGGACCTAAGTATTAAACGTCGAGTTGTCAAGAGTGTTTTCACAGCGCGGAAGCCTTGCAAAACTACCGCCCTGGTCATGAAACCACCCATGGAAACCCCTACATCATCTGCTTGAGCCTCAGTAAATAGATGGACTAAGGTTTCGAAAAGTTTGATAATAGGGATACAAGTATTAAACGTCGGGTTATCAAGAGTTTTCATGGCGCGGAAGCCTCACAAAACTACCGCCAGGCTCAGGAAACCACCCATGGAAACCGCTACAACCTCTCTGAGAGCCTTTTGAAGTAGATGGACTAAGGCCTCGAAGAGTTTGATAACAGCGACCTAAGTATTAAACGTTGGGATGTCAAGAGTGTTTTCATGGCGCGGAAGCCTTGCAAGACTACCGCCCAGCCTTAGAAACCACCCATG
>NW_026111945.1:277500-278696 GCF_024679095.1 Eriocheir sinensis
CAACCAGACCCTACCATGAAAGTCTATCGGCGCCACAAAACGTAAAGAAAAAAGTGTATTAAGAATGTAGATAAACAACAATATGAGTGAAATAAGTCTGCTAAAATGAAAGAAAGTGACGTAACATCGGAAGGTCTTTGGGTAATATCAAATAATGAAAAGAACTGTCCTAAATGATTATATAGAGAGGGAAAAAAAAGTGTTGACGAGTATGAAAACAGCGATACAGTAAAACACTTAAACAATGGAAAAATTTTCTGAATAGATGTTGGAACCGTAGGGTTAAAGATGTCCATATGGTGTGTAGGTGTTGGAAGGTTACAAGGTATGCGAAAAGGATATGCTAGCAAGAAAGTAAAAAAGAATGTATAGATACATGTAATGGAAACAGTTGAGAAAAGAGAATATGTCAGCCTTTATAAACAACTTGACTCCTTAGTAAACCTGTCCGTTGGGTCTCAGGTTCTTAATACTGGCGGCGGCGCGAAGAGGCAGAGAAGGTTTACGAACTCTGCCGGGAAGAAGGTTTCTCCTTTCCCTCGTCCGGGCTGGCACGCGAACTTGTTAAACTGTCTTGATGATCTTCTTGAGCTTAGGAGGGTCGCTGCAGGGTTTCCAGGTTATGGCGGCCTCGGCCAGCACGTCCAGGGCGGGGTAGTACCCGTGGCAGGTGTCCAGGATGTCGAGGACGTAGCGAGGGAGAAGACGTCCCGGCGCGTGAGCAGCGGCTGCCGCCTGGCAGCCTGGGGCCAGCCAGGGCGTGTGCGCCGCGTGCTCGCGCCCACAAAGCCAACCTCGTGCCCAGCCTCTGCGCCACGCCGTGGTCGATGAGCGACACCTGCAGGCGGGTCAGTCGGTTCTCGGCACACCGCCACGTTGTTCTCTCGGCGTCGTTGTAGTGTAGCCGCGGGGCGTGGAGCGTTTTACGCTGCGGCGAGGGCCAAGGAAAGCAGCCAGCCTGTCGGTCTCTGCGGCGAGCGAGGCAGCAGGCTGCAGAAGGTGTTATGGCTGCGAAGGTGGTGGAGTATGGCGGGGAAGCCGAGGCTGGTGCCCAGGCCTGCGCCCCTGCCGTCCAGGTCCAGCAGGACGTCAAACTCCTGATGGAACATGGCAGCGAGTATGGCGGTCCTGCCTGCTTGAGGCAAGGCAGCTCGCCCTCCACCTCCACCAGGTACACCGTGCACGTGCGCCGCGCC
>NW_026111946.1:0-7500 GCF_024679095.1 Eriocheir sinensis
TTCTTAAGCAGGTGTCTATTTCAAGCAAGTGTCTATTTCAAGCAAGTGTCTATCTTTAAGCAAGTGTCTATCTTTACGCAAGTGTTTATCTCAAGCAAGTGACTAATTTTCTATACCGGCAAGTCTCACAAAAGCAGTCCTCGCGAAATGGCAGCACTTTCATTCGATTTTATTTCAATGTTCCTTGTATTTCTATTTTCCTGTTTTATTTTCATCTACTTTCATTTTACTCCTACTTTTTATTTTTGTTTTTGTTTTACTCCTTGATCGTGACATCGTGAAATTGTCCGCCCGGTCACTCACTAAACGGTTATTATCTGTTCATTATGAGACGCTGGAGCAGCTGCGTTCCTTCAGTTATAATGTATTGGGGGGTAGATTAAGTACAGCTGCGATCCTATATCCTAAATCTGACTACGATAAGATTCCAGCTGCATTTCTTTAGTTGTAACCTGTTGGCTATTCAAATGACCTGTTTATCGTGACAGCATCAAGTGGTCAGCGGCACCGTTTACTTCTCAGCTTGAGGTGGTGATGAGAAGGTGTACTGAACCGCTTTTTCAGTCCCCATGTGGGTGAACGTGTGCCAAGGAACGTGTCAAAACAAAGCCTGAAGAACAGTTTAAAAGAGGAGGAGAAAAAAGAGCCCCCTGGCGCTGCTCCGACAAATAGATGATATGGGTAGTTGAAAAAGTGTCAGAATCGGATTGAGAAAAGTCCTGGTAATCCCTCTTCAAAGCGTTTAAGTCGTAGGCAGCAGGAAACACTTGCTACCCCGGAACGGAAGAACATTTTTTTTGTCCCATATACCGGTTGAAATTGCGTGAAAAATACGTCATCTAGTGAATCTGGCATCTATTCAAGTTTGCGAACGCTCCAATTACGCCCATCACTTGCAGGAGTTAAGGTGTCGTGCGCAGAATTTTGACTCAATCATCATAGTTTTTTTGTAGTTTTCGTAGATGGCGCCACTATAAAACACTTGCCTGCGCCGTGATTGGCTGGGGCCGAACACCATCCATGACCCTGAAGCAAGCCTACCGGCGCTATAGGCGTAAAAAAATAAAAAATAAATAAATAAATAAATAAATAAAATAAAAAATGAGGTCACCAAAGTTTATGAGCTGTATTTAAAGACACCATCGCTTCTCACATCAACTATTTCTAAAGGTCAAAGAGGGGACCAATCTGTTTTTCATGAGTGTTTCTTTAGGTTCATGGCACAGAGGAAGGGTCAAACTACCACCAGGGTCATAAAACTACCCCTGGAAAGGCCTACAGCTCCTACGAAAGCCTTGTCAAATATGTGTTTCTTTAGGTTCATGGCACAGAAGAAGGGTCAAACTACCACCAGGGTCATAAAACTACCCCTGGAAAGGCCTACAGCTCCTACGAAAACCATGTCAAATATGTGAACTTGGGCGACGAAATGTTTTAAAATACGACCCCATGAGCCGAAAGAACGTGGATAAAACTGTTGCCATATCACGAGCACTCTTTATGTGAGGCTTGCAGGAACGGCCCTCAAGCACAAGTCTAAACTAATGGATCTATAGCCCGACCTCTCAAACACTCGGATCCCACCACTATTTCCCAAGACCACAAAGGAGAGGAGTCGGGTCCCAATGAGTGGTTTTCAGATTCACGGTGCAGAGGAAGGGTCACACTATCACTAGGCTCGGAAAACCACCCATGGACATACCCAGAACCAAGATCAACACTATACCAGGTCTCCCCACGCGCAGAAAATGACGTCATAGAGAGAACAGGCGGAGAGTAATAGAGTTGATCTTGCCCACAACAACCTCCATGAAAGCCTTGTCAAATAGGTGAGTAGGCCTCGAAGTATTTGAGAATGGGCCTGTATACTTTGCGTGTGTACAAGGCGGGATGCATAGATGAATTTTTATACATGGCTCATATTGTTTATACATGAGAGTGTGGTTAGGTGTGTGTGTGTGTGTGTGTGTGTGTGTGTGTGTGTGTGTGTGTGTGTGTGTGTGTTGTTAGTGTTGGGGAGTTTAATGAAGGGAGGGAAGGGAGGAAAGAAGGGAGGGAAGGGAGGGAGACACGGAGGGAAGATTGGAGGGAAAAAACTGTATTTCTTCTCTAATATGGAGGAAAAAACTGTGTTGTTATTGTTATTTTTGTTGTTTAAGTTGTTTTTCGTAGCAGAGAGAGAGAGAGAGAGAGAGAGAGAGAGAGAGAGAGAGAGAGAGAGAGAGAGAGTGGTATGTGCAACTGTGTACAATTTATAAGTGGAGGAAAAATCTTGTTATTGTTGTTATTGTTAATGTTTACTGTATTCTAGCTACTTACAGGAGGAGGAGGAGGAGGAAGGAGGAGGAGGAGGAGGAGGAGGAGGAGGATGGAGAAGAAGAAGAAGAAGGAAAAGAAGAAGAAGAAGATAAATGGGAATGCCAGAGAGAGAGAGAGAGAGAGAGAGAGAGAGAGAGAGAGAGAGAGAGAGAGAGAGAGAGAGAGAGAGAGAGAGAGAGAGAGAGAGAGAGAGAGAGAGAGAGAGAGAGAGAGAGAGAGAGAGAGAGAGAGAGAGAGAGAGAGAGAGAGAGAGAGAGAGAGAGAGAGAGAGAGAGAGTTAGAGAAAGTGAGATAACTCTACCTTGCTCTCGTACTCAGCCGTGTTCCTCTTACAGAAGTCAAGGATGAGTTTCTTAATGGCTGTTGCGTTTAATCTTATGATGGGAAGGGCGAGGGAGAAGGGACTGAAGGGAAGGGAAGGGAAGGGTGAGTATACCGCGCGCGCGTGTGTGTGTGTGTGTGTGTGTGTGTGTGTGTGTGTGTGTGTGTAGGGAAGGGTTTGGTAGGGTAGATAAGGGAAGGGATGGGAAGGGAAGGAGGGTAAGGGAAGGGAAGGCAAAGGAAGGGATGGTATTGTGAGGAAAGGGAAGGGACGGTATAGGAAGGTAGGGGAAGGGAAGGGAAGGAAGGGAAAGGAAGGGAAGGGAAGGGAAGGGAACGGAAGGGAGGGGTAAGGGAAGAGATAGGAAGGGAAAGGAGGGGAAGAAAGGGAAGGGAAGGGAACGGAAGAGAGGGGTAAGGGAAGAGATAGGAAGGGAAAGGAGGGGAAGAAAGGGAAGGGAAGGGAAGGGAAGGGATGGGAAAGGGAAGAGATGGGAAGAGAAGGGAATAAAAGGGAAGGGATGGTATAGGAAGGGAAGGGAAGGGAAGGGAAGGGAAGAAAAGGGAAGGGATAGTAAAGGAAGGGAAGGGAAGAGAAGGGAATGGATGGGAAAGGAATGGATGGGATGGGAAGGAAGGGAAGGGAAGGGAAGGGAAGGTATGAAATGGTAAAGGAAGGGAAGGAGGAGGAGAAGGAAGGAAGGAAGGAAGGGATGGGAAAGGGAAGAGATGGGAAGGGAAGGGAAAAGAAGGGAAGGGATGGTATAGGAAGGTAAGTTAAGGGAAGAGAAGGGAAGGGAAGGGAGGGGATGGAAGGGAATGGAAGGGAAGGTAAGGGAGGGGAAGGAAGGGAAGGTAAGGGAAGGGAAAGGAAGGGAAGGGAAGGTAAGGGAGGGGAAGGAAGGGAAGGTAAGGGAAGGGAAGGGAAGGGAAGGTAAGGGAGGGGAAGGAAGGGAAGGTAAGGGAAGGGAAGGGAAGGGAAGGGAAGGTAAGGGAAGGGAAGGGAAGGGAAGGTAAGGGAGGGGAAGGAAGGGAAGGTAAGGGAAGGGAAGGGAAGGGAAGGTAAGGGAAGGGAAAGGAATATGTATGTATGTGTGTGTGTGTGTACGTGAAGAGAGGCCATGTAAACCTGTGTGTGTGTACCTATGTGTACGTACAGAGGTGTGGGGGGAAGGTATACACATGTACGTCAAAAGGTGCACATGAAAAGGGGAGTAGGAAAGGTACACACAGATCCATGTATAGTTGTGGCCGTGTGCGTTTTTCTTCATGTACGTGTGTGTACGTCTCTGGTCTCCATGTGTACCCGCCGCTGTGACTGTTTTCCTGTAAGTATGAGTCCTCCTCCTCCTCCTCCTCCTCCTCCTCCTCCTCTCCTCCTCCTCCTCCTCCTCTTCTCCTCCTTATTCTAATACATACACATACGCACATGAAATTCCACATACATAGGTACACACAGCCCTACATACACCCATAGCCATGTACACACACACACACACACACACACACACACACACACACACACACACATGCACACACTTATCTGTACTGTGTGTGTGTGTGTGTGTGTGTGTGTGTGTGTGTGTGTGTGAGAGAGAGAGAGAGAGAGAGAGAGAGAGAGAGAGAGAGAGAGAGAGAGAGAGAGAGAGAGAGAGAGAGAGAGAGAGAGAGAGAGAGAGAGAGAGAGAGAGAGAGAGAGAGAGAGATGTATTTGTGTGTGTGTGTGTGTGTGTGTGTGTGTGTGAGAGAGAGAGAGAGAGAGAGAGAGAGAGAGAGAGAGAGAGAGAGAGAGAGAGAGAGAGAGAGAGAGAGAGAGAGAGAGAGAGAGAGAGAGAGAGAGTGTGTGTGTGTGTGTGTGTGTGTGTGTGTGTGTGTGTGTGTGTGTGTGTGTGTAACATGCACATACATATATCAAGGTAAATATTAAGGTAACAATGTCATCTGTAAGGTAAGGACAAGGTGAAGGGAAATTTGTCAATATATATATGTAAGGTAAATTTAATAATAATAATAATAATAATAATAATAATAATAATAATAATAATAATAATAATAATAAAAATAGTGGGTTTGTTGTCTTGTTTTTTGTCTTTGGTCAGAAAAAGAAAGAAAGAAAGAAATGAAAAAAGAAAAGAAAAAAAAGAAAGATAGAAAGAAAAAGAAAGAAAGAAAAAAAAGAAAAAAAGGAAGAAAAAAAGAAAAAAAAGAAGGAAAAGAAAGAAAGGAAAAGGAATGTAATTATTTTTTTTTTTTAACTTTTTAGCTTAACCCAAATTACAGTAGTAGTAGTAGTAGTAGTAGTAGTAGTAGTAGTAGTAGTAGTAGAAATAGTAGTAGAAATAGTAGTAGTAGGTAGTAGTAGTAGTAGTAGTAGTAATAATAATAATAATAATAATAATAATAATAATAATAATAATAATAATAATAATAATAATAATAATAATAATAATACAAGTAATACCTCCATAAAGGTGTCAAATATTAATTAAGAAGAAGTTAAATATTCTGACAGGTGAAAAAAATATACTTATTAATCTAACATGCATATATATCTCTCTCTCTCTCTCTCTCTCTCTCTCTCTCTCTCTCTCTCTCTCTCTCCCCCCTCCCTCCCCTTCTCCCCACTCACTTGGCGGGGCGGGGAGACTGCTTGGAGTCTAATTTCTTAAACTTCTCGAAGGGGGAGACTGTCTTGCTCTCAGCTGTGGGGAGGAGAGAAGGGGAGAGGAGACGTGAGTGAGGGGAGGGGAGGAGGGGAGTCTGAGGATGTGGGGATGGTTCTAGGGGGAAGATGGGTGATTTTTGGGGATATTTTAGGGTTCTAGGGGGAAACTGGGTGACATTGGGGAAATAATTTAGGGTTCTAGGGGGAAACTGGGTGAATTTGGGGAAATAATTTAGGGTTCTAGGGGGAAACTGGGTGACTTTGGGGAAATAATTTAAGGTTCTAGGGGGAAACGGAATCAATATAAGGGAATGGATGATTGTAAAGTTGAAATCGAGATATTTTAAGGTATTTAGGGGTCTAGGGTAAAACTGAGTGGCTTAGGGAACATTTTAGGGTTCTAGGAGGAAGCTGAATTACTATAGGGAATACTGAGTGGTTGTAAAGCTGAAATCAGGATACTTTAAAGAATTACTGAGGGTTCTAGGGGGAAATTGGGTGGCTTAGGGAATAATTTAGGGTTCTAGGGTGAAACTGGGTAACTTTAGGGAATAATTTATGATTCTAGGGTGAAACTGAATCATTATAGGGAACATTGAGTAGTTCTAAGTTTAAATTCGAGGGACTTTTGTGGAATAATTTTGGGTTCCAGGGATAAAATTTGGTACGTTAGCGAATAATTAAGTGTTGTATGGAAAACTGAGGTACTTTAGGGAATACTTAACAGTTTTTTGGGGTTACTGAAGCACTATGGGAAATATTGGGGTGTGCTAAGGGGGGATAGTTTCTGTAAGGGACATTTAGTAGTTGAAAGGGATAAGTCTCGTTGTGAAAAATGAGTTATGCAAGAGAGAAAAATTAAGAGACGAAAACTGGGGTACTTTAGGGAAAAATTAATACTGAAGCACTATGGGGAATATTGGGGTGTGCTAAGGGGGGATAGTTTCTGTAAGGGATATTTAGTAGTTGAAAGGGATAAGTCTCGTTGTGAAAAATGAGTTATACAAGAAAGAAAAATTAAGACGAAAACTGGGGTACTTTAGGGAAAAATTAATACTGAAGCACTTTGGGAACTATTGGGGTGTGCTAAGGGGGGATAGTTTCTGTAAGGGATATTTAGTAGTTGAAAGGGATAAGTCTCGTTGTGAAAAATGAGTTATGCAAAAGAGAAAAATTAAGAGACGAGAAAAATTGAATAAATGGAATAAAATAAAAACTGGAATAAAACGTGTATAAGTTAGTTGATTAAAGGAACAACAAGAAAAGAATTAAAAGAAAACAACATCGTCTTATTTTTTCTTTAGTAGGTAAAACACAAGATCAATATTTATAAAGTTAGTAAAGAAAACGAAGATAAAATGAATAAGAAACAAACAAATAAACAAACAAGAATTACAAGACAAAAAAAAAGATTAAAACACAAACAGTAAAGAAAGAATCACAAACAAACAAACAAACACTAACTTTTGGAGAATTGGGAAGCTCTGGTGGAGGAGGAGGTGGAGGAGGAG
This sequence comes from Eriocheir sinensis, assembly GCF_024679095.1. NCBI lineage: Eukaryota > Metazoa > Arthropoda > Malacostraca > Decapoda > Varunidae > Eriocheir > Eriocheir sinensis. The sequence goes on from NW_026111946.1 coordinate 6,817, forward strand.
GTGGAGAAGCTGCTAGAAAAGGACTTTTGGGTGGAGGAGCCTGGGGTGGAAGAGTGGAGGAGGAGGAGGAGGAGGAGGAGGAGATGAGGGAAGGAAAGGAAAGGAAGAGAAGGAAAGGAGAGGAAAGGAAAGGAAAGGAAAGGGAAGGGAAAGGAAAGGAAAGGAAAGGAAAGTGAAAGGAAGGGAAGGGAAGGGAAGGGAAGAGAAAGGATTGGAACGAAAGGGAAGGGAAGGGAAAGGAAGGGAAGGGAAGGGAAAGGAAAGGAAGGGAAGGGAAGGGAAGGGAAGAGAAAGGATTGGAACGAAAGGGAAGGGAAGGGAAGGGAAGGAAAATCACGTTAGTACACTACCTCTTCTTCATTCCACTAATTAACTAACTAAGCACCTGTGTGTGTGTGTGTGTGTGTGTGTGTGTGTGTGTGTGTGTGTGTGTGTGTGTGTGTGTGTGTGTGTGTGTGTGTGTGTGTGTGTGTGTGTGTGTGTGTGTGTGTGTGTTTGGCAGCAAGATTATGTGGTCTGTGTGTTTATGAATGTGCGGTCAGGTGTGTGTGCGTGTGTGTGTGTGTGTGTGTGTGTGTGTGTGTGTGTGTGTGTGTGTGTGTGTGTGTTTGGCAGCTGCTTACTAACAAAAAAACCATGAACGTATTTTTATCTACATCACAAAAAACAAACTAATTACAATGT
>NW_026111946.1:17500-25000 GCF_024679095.1 Eriocheir sinensis
GCCGGAATATCTTTTAGTTGGAATATCTTATTATCTTAAGAGCGTGGGGGAGTAGGCTAGTGATAAGTTTTTGAAAGACATGGAAAATCATACTCTACATTAGTTTTGTATAATCTACTTAGGCTTGACATTGCTATTTAATATATGAGGGTATTTAATCTCTATATACAAAGGGGGGGTGGGGGAAGGGACTCATTCACCCAACACTCCCTCTGTCCTGTTGATCGTGACAGCATAAAGGGGAAAACTGCGTCACTATCTTTGTTATCATTGTTATTATTACTATTATTATCTTTAAACTGTGTAATGGGACGTGCCGGAATATCTTATTATCTTAAGAGCGTGGGGGAGTAGGCTGGTACATACTTAAGTTTTCCATAGTCTGCTTAGCCTTGCCATTGTTTAATTAATATATGAGGGATTTTTTTGTCTATATGCAAGGGGGCGAGGAGATAGGACCCATTCACATTAACTATTTCCACCCCTCCCCCCGAAATTGACCTCTCTACTTTTGTCTGTGATGGGAGCGGTGGGTAGAGGGCTTTTTTTCCCCTATTAGTTGCCCTTGAGCTGTCTCCTTTCTTGTAAAAAAAAAAAGGCCTAAAACGAGATGAGACTGGTTCTAATGAGTGATAGTTTTCAGGTTCATGGTACAGTGGAAGGGTCAGACTACCACCAGGGTCATTGAGCTACCCCTGGAAATGACCGAGCGTCCTACGAAAACCATATGTGTGACTGGGAGCAGAAAAGCGTAAGAATATGACCACGGGGACCATTGGCGTGGGACAGTGGCGCCCCCTACACGGAGGTCGCTTTGAAAATCTCCCGCCATCAGAAGAAAACGAAGTAAATTTTCAAGGTAAACTAAAGTATTGGAAGGAATATATGGAGGCACTATTGAGCTTTGAAATTTTCTCGTTTTTTTCTTCGTTTTGACTAAATTGCAAAAGAGTGAAGTTAAGAATGAGTATAAATATAGCCTAAAAGATTAATAATGATAATAATGATAATAATAATAATAATAATAATAATAATAATAATAATAATAATAATAATAATAGATTTTTTTATATAAGTTTACATTCTTTTGATTTTAAAGCTTTATATGTTAAATTTTACTTGTGTTTTTTTATTATTATTTTAAGTTTACTGTTTCATACAATTGTTATTTTTTGCATTACTCTGTGTCTCCAATCACATTTTCTGCCAATAATTAATTTATTTTTTGTATATACTTTACTTCTCTAATTATTATTAACTCCAAATCACTTTTTTTTTCTGCAATTCCTGTTTTGTATAATTGCTTTCATATCTCTAATTAGTGTTGTTCCCCAATTATAATTTTTTGCTAGTTTTATACGAATTTTCATTTTCTAATTTTTATTATACAGCAAACTTCTTTTTTTTACTTCATTTTCAAATTTTTAATATTTAGCAAACTTCTTTTTTTGCTTCATTTTCAAAAGTTTAATATTTAGCAAACTATTTTTTACTTCATTTTCAAATTTTTAATATTTAGCAAACTTCTTTTTTTACTTCATTTTCAAATTTTTAATATTTAGCAAACTTCTTTTTTAACTTCATTTTCAATTTTTTTTTAATATTTAGCAAACTTTTTTTTAATTCATTTTCAAATTCACAATCTTTCCTTGCTTGCATATATATTTTTCCCTCATTCAAAACTTTCCATATAGGCCTAACTAAATTTTGAAAGCAGTTCCCCTTAATCATTATCATTATTATTATTATTATTATTATTATTATTATTATTATTATTATTATCATTATTTTATTATTTGTGTATTATTGCATCTATTATCGCATTATCAGCTGACCACCACCGCCACCACCACCGCCACCGCCACCGCCGCCGCCGCCGCCGCCGCCACCGCCACCACCGCCGCCCCCCTACCCCCCCCCTCCTAGGCCTCCCCCTCACTCCTATCTTCTTTTTTCACCTTCCTTGTTCTATCTCTCTCTCTCTCTCTCTCTATTTATCTTCTTTCTTCTCCTCTTCCTCTTCCTCTAAGTCTATTGTTTCGTAGTCATCATCCGTCCCTCCCTCCTCTTCACTATCATCATCATCATCATCGTCATCATCACTTGTATCATCATCATCGTCATCACTTGAATCATCGTCATCACTCGTCTCATCGTCATCACTCGTCTCATCGTCATCACTCGTCCCCTCATCATCATCACTCGTCCCCTCATCACCAGTCTCCTCATCGTCATCATCTGTTGTTTCCTCCTCCTCCTCCCAGCCTTTGTCCTCCTCCCCCCCCGGCCCCCCGCCCCCCTCCCCCGCCCCCCCCAGCCACTCCTCGGCGTCCGACAGGTCACTCCAGTCGCTCTCCCCCGAGGTGTCCGCCCCCCCGCCCACGCCGGCCGGGGGTGACGGAGGCCCGGGGGGAGGGGAGGCTGGGGGTAAGGTGGGGGATGAGGTGGGGGGAGGGGGGAAGGTATGTGAGGGTGTGTGGGGGTGGGGGGTAGGCTGGGAGGGGTGGGGGGCTGGGGGGGCTTTGCGCCGGCTCGTCGCCGCGGCCCTCCAGGGCTGCTGCCCCCCCTCCCCCGCCCCCGCACCCCCCCGCCCCTGGCGCGCCCCCTCCAGGAAGCTGTGCATGATGGCGGCGTGTGCGGCGGTGACCCCCGAGGACTGCGGCGCCCCGAGGCCCCCCACGGCCAGCAGGTGGGGGGCGCCGGTGGGGGGCGGGGGCGCGTTGAGGGCCGCGGCGCCGCGCCCCCCCGGCGGCACCTCCGTCACCACGATGACGGGCACGGGGCGACCGGGCGGGCTGCGGCGGCGGCGGTGGCGGTGGTTGTGGCGACTACGGTCTGCTGTGGCGGCAGGCTCCTGCTGCTGCTGCTGCTGCTGCTGTGGGGGGGTGGGGGAGGCACACCTACCTGCCTGCCCCGCCCCGCCGCGTGGCTGCCCCGACGCGCCGCCCTGCTGCCCCCAGCCCACTTGGGTCCCCTCGAGGCCACCAACTGCTTGACGGGCGGCGAGGACCGGCGGCGGCGGCGGCTGGCGGCGGGCGGCGGCGCTGCGGCCCGCCGCCACCAGGCTCGAGAAGTCTTGACACGTGTAGGAGCGGTACACCGACAGGCCCCCCGCCCCCCACTGCCCCGACCTTGGCCCCTCCCACCCCAGACTGCCACGACGGACCCGCCCCGGCCCCGCCTCGTCCTCGGGGCTCGTCGAGGAGTCGTCATCATCTTCGTCGTCCGTCAGGCCGAGGTCCCGCAGCAGCGTCTCGGTGAAGGCCTCGTCCACGCACGCCTCCGCCTCCGCCACCAGCCGCTCCCAGGAGTCCGCCAGCCCGCCGCCGCCGCCGCCGCCGCCGCCGCCATGGCCGTCAGCCTTCGCGCCGTCGAAGAACATGGCCACTGCGCGGCGCTTCTTCTCCAGCGTGTCCGGCGACATGGCGGTGCTGCCGCTGCCCGCGGTGGCGGCGGGGCGGCGCGGGGTCTCGCGGCCCCACGGCAGCAGACTGGACGACGAAGACAGCGTGGACGACTGCGAGGACGCGGCGGCGGCGTCGGCGGCGGGGTAGAAAGCGAGGCTGTGCGGCCGCCGCTGCTGCTGCTGCGCCGCCACCAGGTCGGCGGGCAGCCTGAGGCTGGCCTGCACGGCGCCGCCCCCCCCACTGTGCCCCAGCTGGCCGGGGGGATCGCCGTGCCCCTCGCCCGTGCTGCGCCGCCTCAGGGGACGCGACAGCTCCGGCGCGGCCTCCGGAGCGGCCAGGCCCTCGAACATGGCCACGCCCTGCCGCGTTGCCCCCGAGGCGGTGCGACGCAGCGGCGCCCCGCGAGGCTCCGGGGGGGCCTGGGGCTGCAGCCTGTCCTCGGCGAAGGCCGCGATGCCCTTCCGGACCACGGCCGAGGCTGAGCGGCGCAGGCCGGGGCTGGGGCCACCGACCTGCTGCTGCTGCAGGTCAGCCTGCCGGAGCGCGGTCATCGTGCGCGTCACCGCTGCCCCTGAGGCGCTCCGCCGCAGGCCCCGGGGGGCAGACGCCTGGTGGTCGTCGCCCGGCGGGGCCTCCAGCTTGGTCACCTCTCGCCGCACCCTGGCGGGCAGCGCCGCCTCCCCCTCCTTCCACGGCACGGGGCTCGCCTCGCTGCCGGGGGTCGCCGCGCCCTCGCCCCCCGCCACCGCGGCCTCCCACTTCTCCACCGCCACCTTGCTGAGGCGCTTCACCCGCGGGCTCTCCTCCTCGTCCCGCCCCTCGCCCCCCGCCCCGCCGCCCCCCGCCCCCCCGTCCCACTGGTGCTCCGCCTCCCTGCTGAGTCGCTTCACCCGCTCCCCCACCAATGCGCCGCCCCCCACCCCCCCGCCCTTCCGCTCCCGCAGCCGCACCGACCCCGCGTCGTCCTCTCCCCCGCCGCCGCCCGCCGCCGCGCCCTCCCACTTCTTGGTGTCTACGCGCGCCACACGCGGCCCCGCCACGCGCCCGACAGTGGCTGGGCTTACGACTTCAGATGCGGCGGCCTTGTTAGGCTTGGCGGCGGCGGCGGCGGTGTTGGCTTTGTTTAGTTTTCCAGGCTTGGCGGGTTTATCAGGCTTGGCGGGCTTGGCGGGCTTGACGGCGGCGGCGGCGGCGTTGTTCAGTTTGCCGGGCTTGACGGGCTTGACGGGCTTGACGGGCGTGTCGGCGGCTGCCTCCCACTGCGTGAGTTGCAGCTTGCCGACGCGGCGCCCCGCCGCCGCCCCGTCGCCCGCCGCCGCCTCCTCCTTCACCGTCACCTTCACCTTCACTTTCCTGGCGGCGGGCGCGGCGGCGGACGTGGCGGGGGGCGTGGCGGGGGGCGTGGCGGGGGGCGTGGCGGGGGGCTCCTCGGGCCCGTCCAGCAGCCGCGCCTTGCTCCTCTTCACGTATTGGCCCGACACTTCCTGCGCCACGCCGGCGCGCCACGGCTTGCTGGACACCGCGGGCGCCGCGCCGCCCCCCGCCTGCTGTACCGCGGACTCCCACACGCTGGCCACCTTACCTGCCGACCCTGCCGACCCTGCCGACCCTACCGACCCTTCATGCTGCTGCTGCTGCTCCACATGCTCCTGGATGCACTCCAAGGGCGGGGACGCACCTGCTGAGCCCAGGCGAGGGCGCCCCGCGGGGATGCCGGGTCCCTGAGACACTGAGTCCGGCACGCTGTTCCATCGGGCCACGCCGCGCTGCCCCGGGAAGACGGCGGCGGAGGGCGGCGCGGCGGGGCGCGTGCTGGTGTCCGGGACGCTGCCCCAGCGGGACACCTGCTGCTGCTGCTGCTCCCTCAGCTGCTGCTGCCGCGCCGCCGTGGTGGGCAGCGGCGGCACCACGTACTCGCCGGCCTTCACGCGCACCACGCCTCCAGGGGCACAGCCCACCCTGCCGGGCACAGGCGCGGCGCCCCCCGCCCTGTCCGCGCCAAGGTTCTTGAGTGACTGAGAAACAGTGGTGAGGGCGGCCTGCTGCAAGCCGAGGAGCGGCGGGGCGCGGGTGGGCGGGGCGTCCTGCAGGGCAGAGACGGAGCTGCTCTTGGCCCGCACGGCGCCGCGAGTAGCGGGGGAGAAGCCGCCCCCCAAGGCGGGCCGAGGCGGCGAGGGGGCGGCGGCCCCGGCCAGGCAGGTGACGGAGGAACTCTTTGGCTTGTCGGCCTCGGAGAGGGAGGCGGAGCGCGCCGCCCAGGCCGCGCGGCGCGCCGCCCCGGGCTGCGGGGACTCGGGCAGCGAGGACAGACTGCCGCTGCTCCCCGCCGCGGCCACGCCCACGCCGGGCTGGTCCAGCGAGAAGTTCTTGGTGATGGCCAGCACGTGGCTCTTGGGCGGGGCCGCGGCCACGGACTCCGGCAGCGCCGGCACGGAGCCGCTCTTGGCGCGGTCCATGGCGGGCGGCGCCGCGGGGGCCTGGGGGCGGCGCGCGGCCGCCGGCGGCGGTGGCGGCGGCGCGCCGAACACCTCGTCGTCGTTGGCGTCCGGTTCGGCGTCCTGGTCGCACTCGAGGTCGGGGGGCAGCGAGCCCTGGCTGCCGCCGGCGGGCCCCGCGCCGGTCAAGCTGCGGCGCCGCAAGTCCTCCCGTGACTGCCGCATGGCCAGCGCCGCCGCCAGGGTGCCTGCCGCCTCCTCCACGCTGGCCTGGCGCTGCACGGGGCGGGGCGGGGTAGGGCCGGGGACCGCGGCGTCCTCCACGCTGGGCTGAAGCTGCACGGGGCGGGGCGGGGCAGGGCCGGGGACCGCGGCGTCCTCCACGCTGGGCTGGAGCTGCACGGGGCGGGGCGGGGCAGGGCCGGGGACCGCGGCGTCCTCCATGCTGGGCTGAAGCTGCACGGGGCGGGGCGGGGCGGGGCTCGGGGCCGCCGCCAGCACAGTCTGCTGCTTCAGCTGCTCCTGCTGCTGGCGGATCATCTCCTGCTGCAGCCGGATCTGCTCCTGCTGCTTCAGGATCTGTTGCTGCAGCTCCTCCTGCTGGCGCCGCAGCTCCTCCTGCTGACGCTGTAACTCCTGCTGGCGCTGCAGATCCTGCTGCCACAGGAGCTCCTGCTGCCGCTGGAGTTCCTGCTGTCTCTGTGCCTCCTCCTGACGCTGATACTCCTGCTGCCTCTGTAGTTCCTGTTGCCTCTGCTGTTCCTGCTGCCTCTGGAGCTCCTGCTGCCGCTCCGCCTCCCGATGTCTTTGCAGCAGCTGCTGTCTTTGTAGTTCCTGCTGGCGCTCCGCCTCCTGCTGCCTCAGCAGCTCCTGATGGCGCTGCTCCTCTTCCCGCCTCCGTGCCTCCTCTTGCTGCTGCCTCAGGGCCTCCTGCTGCTGCTCCTGCTGTTGTCTCAGCAGCTTCTTCTTCGCCGCCTCCTGCCTCTTTGCGTCCTTCTGCCTCTTGGCCTCTTCTTGCCGCCTCGTCTCCTCCTGCCGCCTCTGCTCTTCTTGCCTCCGCGTCTCTTCCTGCCTCCTCACTTCCTCCTGCCTCCTCAGCAGCTCGTCCTGCCGCGCGGCCTGCTGCTGGTGCTGCTGCTGCGGGCCCTCGTCGTGCTGCTTCACCGCCTGCTGGTGCCTGGCGTGCTGGTAGAGGCCGGCCCAGACCGGGCGCCGTTGCTCGGCGTCCTGGGGGGGCGGGGGCTGCGGCAGCTCGGCGCCCCCCACTGTGTGGTGGCGGCGCAGGATGGGGCGAGGCAGGGGCGGCGGGGGAGGCTCCCCCACCCCGGCGGCGGCCCATGGGGGAGTGGGGGCGCGGCGCTGACGGCCCTCCGTGGCGGCGACCCAGGGCAGGGGCGGGGCGCTGCGGGGCGCCTCGCCCCCGACGCTGAGCTGCTTGGTGAGCGCCGCCTTGGTCACCGCCATCTTCACCAGCATCTGCGGCGTGAACGGCTGCCCGGCGCCGCCCTCAGCCTGCCGCGGGGCCTCCTCCCTCTCCAGAGCCTGCGGGGCCTCGGGGCGGGGCTGGGGCTGGCCGGGGCCCAGTATGTCGGCACTCTTGGTGCGGCTGAGGACGGCGGGCGGCTCCGGGGGGGGGAGGGGCGGCGGGGCCTGGCTGG
>NW_026111946.1:30000-40000 GCF_024679095.1 Eriocheir sinensis
TTCTCCCCTTTCTTTCCCTTCTTCCTTTTTTTCCCTCTCTCTCTTTCTTTCTCCTCTCTCTCTTTCCCTTCCCTCCCCGGTATTTCCCCTCCTTCCCTTCCCTTCCCTTCCCCTCCCTTCCCCTTACCTAAATACCTTACCCTTACCCTCCCGACATTCTCTCCCTCCCTTCTGTCCCCAATTTTTTCCTCCCTTTCCTCCCCTCCCCTCCCCTTCCCTACTTCCCCTCTCTGACATACGTTCCCTCATTTTCTCTCCCTTTCCTCCCCTTCCCCTCCCCTCCCCCCCCCTCACCTGTCGTTGTCAAGTTTATTGCTTTGTTTACACCTGCCCTGCTATGTGTGTTTGTTCGTTTGTTTGTGTGTTGTTGTTTTTTCCTTTTTTTATTATTTTTTTCTTTCTTTTCTTTCCTTTCTGTTCCCTGCCTTTCCGTGTTTTAATTCTCTTCTCTTCTCTTCTCTTCTCTCTCTCTTCTCTCTCTCTCTCTCTCTCTCTCTCTCTCTCTCTCCACACACACACACACACACACACACACATTCCTCAGTATATTTATCCACAAACGTTCATGTCCCTGTGTGTGTGTGTGTGTGTGTGTGTGTGTGTGTGTGTGTGTGTGTGTTATGTATGTCTGTTTTTAATGACGTACACAAACGCTGTTGGCTCGAGAGAGAGAGAGAGAGAGAGAGAGAGAGAGAGAGAGAGAGAGAGAGAGAGAGAGAGAGAGAGAGAGAGAGAGGTAAGGTAAGGTAAGGTAAGGTAAGGTAAGGTAAGGTATGGTATGGTAACGTAAGGAAAGGTAAGGTAAGGAAAGGTAAGGTAAGGAAAGGTAAGGTAAGGTAAGGTAAGGTAAGGTAAGGAAACAAGCAGAAAATTAAGGTAAGGTAAGGTAAGGTAAGGTAAGGTAAGGAAACAAGCAGAAAATTAAGGTAAGGAAAGGTAAGGTAAGGTAAGGTAAGGTAAGGAAAGGTAAGGTAAGGAAAGGTAAGGTAAGGAAAGGTAAGGTATGGTAAGGTAAGGTAAGGAAAGGTAAGGTAAGGAAAGGTAAGGTAAGGAAAGGTAAGGTATGGTAAGGTAAGGTAAGGAAAGGTAAGGTAAGGAAAGGTAAGGTAAGGAAAGGTAAGGTAAGGTAAGGTAAGGTAAGGTAAGGTAAGGTAAGGTAAGGTAAGGTAAGGTAAGGTAAGGTAAGGTAAGGTAAGGTAAGGAAAGGTAAGGTAAGGAAAGGTAAGGTAAGGAAAGGTAACGTAAGGAAAGATAAGGTAAGGTAAGGTAAGGTAAGGCAAGGTAAACATCCCCTTAACAAACCCAATTAACCACACGTGTATATATATATCTAGGTAAGTAGGTCAGTAGGTACCAAGTCACCATCAGTAGTAGCGGTAGTAGTATCAGTAGTAGTAGTAGTAGTAGCGGTAGTGTCAGTGGTGGTGGTGGCGGAGGGGTGGAGGGGAAGGCGGCGGCGGGGGGAGTCCAGCAGGCTGTCTAGAATTGCACCCATGATCCCCTCCATTGTGGCGGTTACAGCGGTACAAATCCAGCGGTTACAGAGGTGAGTTTTCAGTGGTTACATGGGCGCAGTTCAAGTGGTTATATAGGGTACATCAATCAGTGGGTCTTTTCGGCACTTTCTTTCAGGTTAGTGTTCCAGTGGTTACAGAGGTGCGGTTCCAGTGGTTACATGGGCGCAGTTCAAGTGGTTATATACGGTACAGTGGCAACAGCATAGGTACTTTCTTGGGACTTTCTCGGCACTTTCTTTCAGGTTAGTGTTCCAGTGGTTACAGAGGTGCGGTTCCAGTGGTTACATGGGCGCAGTTCAAGTGGTTATATACGGTACAGTGGGATCAGCATAGGTACTTTCTTGGGACTTTCTCGGCACTTTCTTTCAGGTTAGTGTTCCAGTGGTTACAGAGGTGCGGTTCCAGTGGTTACATGGGTGCAGTACAAGTGGTTATATACGGTACAGTGGCATCAGTTTTGGCACTCTTTGGCATTGAGGTTACACAAGTGCAAATCCAGGTGTCACAGTGGTACAGGTCCAGTGGTTACAGAGGTGCGGTTCCAGTGGTTAGATGGGCGCAGTTCCAGGGGGTTACACATGATACAGTGGCATTAGTAAAGGCACTTGTTGGCACTCCAGATTAGCGTTCCACAGGTTACAGAGGTATGATTCCAGTGGTTACAGTGGTACAAGTCACGTGATTACAAAGGTGCCATTTCAGATGTTACAATAAGTAGCGTGTTATGGCACTGCAGCTCACTGTCCCAAATGCTACAGTTGTTACACAGGCACAAATCCAGCGGTGACAGTGGTTATGTGGTGTGGTTTTAGTTTCCAGTGGTTATGGTTTTTACAGTGGCGTTATTCTGGGCACCTTTGAGTATTAGTTGAAGCTTACTGTTCCATATGCTACAGTGGCACGCTTCCAGTGGCACCAAAGTTACATAGGCGCAATTCCAGAGGGTAGTTTGCATTTGTGGCACTAAGAATCTTGCTGTTCCATAGGCTACATTGGCACGATTCCGGAGGCTACAGTGGTGCGATTCCAGTGGCTACAGTGGCTCTCTTCAGGGGCAGGCTCGGGGGGATGGGGGGTGGTTTCATATGCTAAACAGGCACTTCTTGGTACCACTGGGGGGTTACTGTTACTATGTTTACAGTGGCACCATTCCATAGGTTACACAGGTGCTTTTCCAACAGTTACTTAGGCACTTTCAACGTATAGGCACATGACATGGTTCCAGTTACAGAGGTGCAAGTCCAGTGGTTACATAGGCGTGATTCCAGTGGTTACAGAGGTGCTATTCCAGATGTTACACCGGTACCATTCCAAGTGTTACTGTCTCTCTGTCTCTGTCTCTCTCTCCTCGTAAAGGCACTGGTTAAGGTCCACAGGCTACAGTGTCACATTCCAAAGGTAACACTGGTACCTCTAACGAAGGGGGGGCGAGGGGGGCACTGGGGGGGCGGAGGGGGGGGCGTTTTGGGGGGTGATATTAGGGTAAGTGGTACCAGTGTTCATGGGTAAATGGGACCAGTGGAATAGTTCAACCTGGCACCTCTGTACGTGGGTAAAGAAGGCGTTGATAGGTAAGTGGGTAAGTCTGGCACCTGTGTATGGGTAAATGGGAAAGTCTGGCACCTGTGTATGGGTAAATGGGTAACCTTGGCACCTGTATATGGGTAAGTGGGTAAATTTGGCACCTATGTAAGGGTAAATGGGTAAGTTTGGCACCTGTGTAAGGGTAAATGGGTAACCTGGCACCTCTGTATGGGTAAATGGGTAAATTTGGCACCTGTGTATGGGTAAATAGGTAAGAATGGTACCTGTGTATGGGTAAATGGGTAACCTGGCACCGGTATATGGGTAAATGGGTAATCTAGCACCTCTGTATGGGTAAGTTTGGTACCTGTGTATGGGTAAATGGGTAACCTGGCACCTGTGTATGGGTAAATGGGTAACCTAGCACCTGTGTATGGGTAACAAGGTATCTTTGTGGGTAAGTTTAGGTAAGTTTTGACACTACAGCATGACTAAGGGAGGTAGTGATGGGTAAATGGGTAAGGAAGACCACTTTTTTGGGTAACAGGTATTTTTGGCACAACTGTAAGGTAGGGAGGCAGTAATGGGTAAATGGGTAAGTGGGGATATAGGTAAGGGAGCTATATATGGGTAATAGGTAAGTGTTTGTAGGTGTTTAGTGTACATGGGTAAGGAGGAACTGCTGGCTCAGGATGACTTAGGTAAATGGGTAAATGGAGACACTGTTTAGGTAAATCTGTAAGGGAGGAGCTAGTGGGTATGGGTAATGTGGGTAAATGGGTAAAGGGAGGCACTGTTGTTTAGGTAAATCTGTAAGGGAGGAGCTAGTGGGTATGGGTAATGTGGGTAAATGGGTAAAATGGCACCAGTGTTTAGGTAAATGGGTAAGGGAAGGCACTATTGTTTAGGTAAATCTGCTAAGGGGAGGAACTAGTGGGTATGGGTAACGTGGGTAAATGGGTAGAATGGCACCAGTATTTAGGTAAGTGGGTAAGGAAAACACTATGGGTAAGACGCACTGCTGGGTATGGGTAACTTGAGTAAATGGGCGTCACTTCTCGGTATGGGTCACTAAGGTAAATGAGTAAGTGGGCACCAGTGTTTGGGTAAATGGGTAAGGGAGGCACCCATGGGAGAGTAAGGTACCACTGTGTATAGGTAATGGGTAAAGACGCACTTCTGGGTATGGGTCACTAAGGTAAATGGGTAAGTGTTAAGGTAAATGGCTTAGGGAGGCACCAATGTTTAGGTAAATAGGTAACCAAGGTACCACTGTGTATAGGTAATGGGTAAAGACGCACTTCTGGGTATGGGTCACTAAGGTAAATGGGTAAGGACGGCACCGATGGGTAAGGTAAGTAATGATGGGTAAATAAACTACCACTGTGTCTAGGTAATGGGTAAAGACGCACTTCTGGGTATGGGTCACTAAGGTAAATGGGTAAGTGTTTGGGTAAATGGGTAAGGTAAGTAATTATGGGTAAATGAACTGCCACTGTGTATAGGTGATAGGTAAAGACGCACTTCTGGGTAGGTGTCACTAAGGTAAATGGGTAAGTGTTTGGGTAAATGGGTAAGGTAAGTAATTATGGGTAAATGAACTGCCACTGTGTATAGGTGATAGGTAAAGACGCACTTCTGGGTAGGTGTCACTAAGGTAAATGGGTAAGTGTTTCAGGTAAATGGGTAAGTGTTTAAGGTAAATGGGTAAGGACGGCACTGATGGGTAAGGGAGCACCACTGTGTATAGGGCCGCGGTACGGGCTTGTCTGACAGAGTGCCAAGCTGCTAGCCCTACCCTACCCCCCCTACCCTACCCTACCCTACCCAAGACTCCCTCCCTGACTCTCCTCTCTCTCTCTCTCTCTCTCTCTCTCTCTCTCTCTCTCTCTCTCTCTCTCTCTCTCTCTCTCTCTCTCTCCTCCCTTCCTTCTCTCCCTCTTGTTTTTCCTCTTCCTCCTCTTCTTCCTTCCTTCTCTTCCCTCGTTTTCCTCCTCCTCCTCCTCTTCCCTTCTTCTCTCCTGTCTCTCTCTCTCTCTCTCTCTCTCTCTCTCTCTCTCTCTCTCTCTCTCTCTCTCTCTCTCTCTCTCTTTATTGGAAAAGGAAGTTTAGGTAGGGAGAGGAAGAGCAGGAGGAGGAGGAGGAGGAGGAGGAGGAGGAGGAGGAATGTTGTGTTGGGTAGGAGAGGAAAAAATAGATGGATAACAACAAGGAAGGGAAGGGAAGGGAAGGGAAGGAAGGAAATGAAGGAAGGAAGGAAGGAAAGGAGAGAAAGGAAGGGAAGGAAGGATGGAAGGAAAGGAAGGAAGAAAGGAAGGAAGGAAGGGAAGGAAGGAAAGGAAGGGAAGGAAGGAAAGGAAGGAAGAAAGGAAGGAAGGAAGGGAAAGAAGGAATTAAGGGAAGGAAGGAAAGGAAGGGAAGGAAGGAAGGAAGGAAAGGAAGGAAGGGAGGAAGGAAGGGAAGGTAAGGGTAGGGAAGGGAAGGGAAATGAAGGGAAGGGAAGGGAGGAGAATGTAAGAGACGGGAAGGGAAGGGGAGAAAAGGGATAGGAAAATAATGGGGTAAGGAAAGGGAACAGTAGAGTAAGGGTTGGGTAGGAGAGGGTGGGGAAGGGAAGGGAAGGGAAGGGAAGGGTAGGGTAGGGAAGAATAGGGAAGAAGGTAGGGAAGGAGAAGCTGGGGAAGGGTAGGGAAGGGAAGGGAAGGGAAGGGAAGGGAAGGGTAGGGAAGGGTAGGGAAGGGAAGGGAAGGGAAGGGAAGGGTAGGGAAGAATAGGGAAGAAGGCAGGGAAGGAGAGGCTGGGGAAGGGTAGGGAAGGTAAGGGAAGGGAAGGGAAGGGAAGGGAAGGGAAGGGAAGGGAGGGGAAGGGTAGGGTAGGGGTGGGTAGGGTGCCTGGCGTGGTGCCATGGGGTGCCTCCCCTCACACTCAATTCTTAGAAGGTTAGCTACCCCTGCCAAGCCCTGCCCTGCCCCTTCCTTACCCTCCCCTCCCTTCCTCACCCTACCCTAGCACACTCTTACCCATCCCTCCCCTCCCCTGCCAAGCTCTGTCTTCCCCTACAATTCCCTACCCTATTTTCCCTTGCCTTACCCTCCCCTCCCATTTCCTACCCTGCCTTCCCCTACCCTACCCTCCTCCTCCCCTCCCTTACTCTACGCTAGCACACTCTTACCCATCCCTTCTCTACCCTCCCTTCCCCTCTCCTCCCCTTCCGACCCCTCCCCTCCCTTCCCCTGCCAAACTCCGTCTTCCCCTACAATTCCCATCTATTCTCCCTTACCTTACCCTCCTCTCCCCTTTTCTACCCTACCTTCCCTACCCTAGCAACCCCTTACCTTTCCTTACCCTCCCTATCCAGTCAGAATTTACCTTTCCCTGCCCATCCCTACCCTAGTATACCCCTTACCCATCATACCCATCTTCCCTTACCTTACTCCGATTCTTACTTGCCCTTCCCTTCCTCCTCCTTACCCATCCTCCTACCTTTCTTTCTCTCCTTCCTCCCTTCATCCTCCCCTCCCTTTCTTCCCTACTGACCCAAATGCCCCTACCCCTCCCCTCCTCCCTTTCCTTTTCCCCTTCCTCCTTTCTTTCCTTCTCCCCTTCCTCCTCATTCTCTTCCCATTGTTTCCTCCCCTTCCCCTTTCCTCCTCCCCTTCAATACTCTCCCCTACGCCCCCCTTCCCCCTTCCTCCCTCCCTCCTTCACTGACCATTTCCGAGAGAGAGAGAGAAAATAGAAGAGGGGAGGGAAGGGAGAGGAAGGGAAGGGATGGGATGGGAAGGGAAGGGAAAAGAAGGGAATTGAGAGAGAGAGAGAGAGAGAGAGAGAGTCGATAAAATAGAATCAAAATAACCACATTCACGTCCGTCTCTCTCTCTCACACACACACACACACACACACACCTGACCACCACCATCACCACCACCAATAATAATAATAATAATAATAATAATAATAATAATAATAATAATAATAATAATAATAATAATAATAATACTCACCAGTTGGTTTAATTTGGCCTCATCATTAACCTCATTGATGTCAACGCCGCTCACCAACACCGCCTCGACGCCCTGAAGTAATAATAATAATAATAATAATAATAATAATAATAATAATAATAATAATAATAATAATAATAATAATAATAATAATAATAATAATAATAATAATAATAATAATAATAATAATAAGAAGAAGAAGAAGAAGAAGAAGAAGAAGAAGAAGAAGAGGAGGAGAAGTAAGGTTAGGTCAGTTTCCCATAAAATTGTCTGGTTTTCTTTCTCTCTAATTGGCGAAGGAAGAGGAGGAGGAGGAGGAGGAGGAGGAGGAAGAGGAGGAGGAGGAGAAAATATACAGAAGTGGATGTGTTTATTGTATGATGCTTGTAGTGGTAGTAGTAATAGTAGTAGTAGTAGTAGTGGTGGTGGTGGTGGTGATGGTGGTGGTGGTGGTGGTGGTTATGGTGGTAGCTATTCTAGGCATGGTGGTGGTGATGGTGGTGATGTCTGGCACAGAGCTTTCCCCTACCACCACCACCACAACCACTACTACTACTACTACTACTACTACTACTACTACTACTACTACTACTACTACTACTACTACTACTACTACTACTACTACTACTACTACTACTACTACCACTACTACTACTACTACTACTACTACTACTACTACTACTACTACTACTACTACTACTACTACTACTACTATTACACACACACACACACACAATCTTCCCTATTACGTGTGTGTGTGTGTGTGTGTGTGTGTGTGTGTGTGTGTGTGTGTGTGTGTGTAATATTTGATAAGCTTAACTAAAATAAAAGTGACGTCATCATTAGCCACCTGAGAGAGAGAGAGTGAGAGAGAGAGAGAGAGAGAATACCTTGCTCTCTGACTCACTTTTTGTTCTCTCTCTCTCTCTCTCTCTCTCTCTCTCTCTCTCTCTCTCTCTCTCTCTCTCTCTCTCTCTCTCTCTCTCTCTCTCTCTCTCTCTCTCTCTCTCTCTCTCTCTCTCTCTGACTCACTCACACACTTGCCAGCTTGCCCAAGGCCTCCCTTTACCCTTCCTTACCCACGGCATCCTTACCCATTTACCCATCCTTACCTATGCAATTCATCTCATTAATTTACCTATTGGGATGTGTATTTGCCCATATGCTTGCCTCCCTATCTGTCTTGTTCAATTTCTTACCTTTCTAACCCTCCTTACCTTAATCTTTACCCAAATGATTTACCTATGGATATATATTTGCCTATTTCATGTGTCTTTTACCTTACTTTTTACCTATATAGTTTTACCTTTTCCTCCTTCTTACCTTCCTTCCTTGCCTTTCCCTACCTTCTTCTTACCCAAATCCCTTACCTATGGACTCATTTACCCATTTCCACCTTTTTATTTACCTTCGTCCCTTCCTACCTATGGAGTTTTCACTTTCTCCCTTACCTTTCCTTACCTTCTTACCTAAATCATTTACCTATGGATTCATTTACCCATTTACCTATATATTTACCCACTTAACCCATTACATTCCTTTCCTATAACACTTTCACCTCTGTATCTTTCCTTACCTTCCCTTCTTACCCATCGCTTACCCAAATCATTTACCTATGGACTCATTTACCCATTTACCTATATATTTACCCACTTAACCCATTAGATTCCTTTTCTATAACACTTTCACCTCTATATCTCTTCTTACCTTCCATTCTTACCCATCGCTTACCTTAATCACTTACCTATGGACTCATTTACCCATTTACCTATATATTTACCCACCTGACCCATTACATTCCTTTCCTATATAACACTTTCACCTCCATATCTCTCTTACCTTCCATTCTTACCCATCGCTTACCTTAATCATTTACCTAAGGATCACTTTACCTAGTTTTTCCTCCCCATTCTGTCCCCTTACCTACTCCTCCTCATCCTACTCTTCCATTCTTACCTTCCTTACCCATCACTTACCTTAATGCCTTACCTATGACCTAATTCATCAATACATGAGTACATTTACCTACCCCAATCATTTACCTTCCTACCTTAACACTCCTGACCCACTTCTGCTAACACTTACCTTAATCTTACCCATCCTTACCCATCACTTTACCTTTCCTTGCCTAATTCACACTTGATTTACCCATATATGAGTATCTTGCATATTTCACTAACTTATTTACCTCTCCTTACCCATGCCTTACCTATCCTTACCCTAATGAGTTGATCTAGCACATTACTCCTTACCTATTTCGCCCACTGGTTTACCCATTTACCTATTTGTATGTTTTCTTGCCTTAATAGCTACATCACTTACCTTTGTGTGTGTGTGTGTGTGTGTGTGTGTGTGTGTGTTTATAGAATTGGGTCAGTAGAGAAGTATTGCAATAACACACACACACACACACACACACACACACACACACACACACACACACAGAGTACACGCAAAATTATATCATTACTACTACTACTACTACTACTACTACTACTATTACTACTACTACTACTATTACTACTACTACTACTACTACTACTACTACTACTACTACTACTACTTCTATCATGAACACTTGTATAAGGGTCGAAGGGAAGGAGAAAATGACAGGACGAAGAAGAAGGAGGAGGAGGAGGAGGAGGAGGAGGAAGAGGGTGTAATGTCATCCGTAATGGGGTGGAAGACAAGGGAAGGAGGAGGATGATAGGCAAGGTAGGAGGAGGAGGAGGAGGTGGAGGAGGAGGAGGAGGAGGAGAACAGAAGCTTGAGAAAATATGAAGGAGGAGGTTGAGGTAAGACTGATGAAGGAGGAGGAGGTGGAGGAGGAGGAGGAGGTGGAGGAGGTGGAGGTCTTCCTTACCGGGTGTGGAAGAGAGGCGTGTGTGGAGGGGAAGCTGTGTGTCTTTACTCTCCCACTCTCTCTCACTCACTCTCTCTCTCTCTCTCATGAT
>NW_026111946.1:55000-100000 GCF_024679095.1 Eriocheir sinensis
AGCGTAAATATCATTGTTTACGTTTTTTCTCTCGTTGATGTTGTTGTTTGGTCAAAGAGAAAGAAGGAGAAGAAGAGGAAGAGGAGGAGGAGGAGGAGGAGGATGAGGAGGGGCAAGAGAATGGAAAGGAGAGAAATAAGAGAATATGGAAGAGAAAAGCGGAAAGAAAAGGAGGAGGAGGAGGAGGAGGAGGAGGAAGAGAATGAAAGTAAAGAGAGAGAAAGAAAAGAAAGAGAGAGAATTAAAGAAAGAATGGAGATGAAACAACAGAGAAAAAGACGAACAGAGAGAGAGAGAGAGAGAGAGAGAGAGAGAGAGAGAGAGAGAGAGAGAGAGAGAGAGAGAGAGACGTACAGTAAACATGAAAGAAAATAAATTAAAAAAAGCAAAGAAATAAAGAAAAAAAAAGAAAGCAAGAAAGCGTCAATGGTCGAAACAGAAGCAAAGAAGAAAGTAACTTGTCGGTATAAACAATAATAATAATAATAATAATAATAATAATAATAATAATAATAATAATAATAATAATAATAATAATAATAATAATAATAATAATTGGCGATAAAGCTTTAAACAAAAATAGGCGAGGCGATAAAAAGGCGAGGCGAGGCGAGTAAAAATGACAGTAAAAAATAGATTTGTGAAGAATTAAGAAAAAAAAACAACAACTTGGCGTGACGTGGAAGGATGGACAGGGAAAGGGAAGTGTGTGTGTGTGTGTGTGTGTGTGTGTGTGTGTGTGTGTGAGAGAGAGAGAGAGAGAAAGCAGGTGTGTGATTGCAGATGTGTAAGTGTTTTCGAGAACTTTGTAAAGAAAACAGATGTGTGTGTGTGTGTGTGTGTGTGTGTGTGTGTGTGTGTGTGTGTGTGTGTGTGTGTGTGTGTGTAAGGAAACTTATGTCCATACGAGATCAAGCATTCGAAAAACAGGTGTGTCCTCGAGAACACATGTGTCACGAGGACGGGTGTGGACAGCTGACACAAGAGGGGTTAGTGGCCTCGTTAGTGCCAATCTTGTCCACTTACTGCCACTTTGAGGGGGGGCGCCTTCCCCTCCCTCCCCCCCCTCCTGACCGTGGTGGGGGCGGTGGTGGTGGTGGAGGCGGTGAGGGTAGTGGTCAGCGGTCTCGGTCTCTGTCTCGTGGGGTTGTATGTGTGTGGGTGTATATGTGTATGTTTGAGTTTCGAGACCAGAAGCATCGATCTCGCCTCTGGTCTTTAGTTCTCGCTGTTTTCTGATCTCGTACTCCTGTCTAACTCTGGTCTCGAACTGTTCTCTGGTCTCGTGTTCTCTCTGGGAGCTGGTCTCGTACAGGTATCTCGTGGATCTGGTGTCGAAATCGGAATCACTTCTCGTTTCTAGCTTTTTCTGTTTTCTAATCTCGTATTCCTGTCTAACTCTGGTCTCGAACTGTTCTCTGGTCTCGTGTTCTCTCTGGGAGCTGGTCTCGTACAGGTATCTCGTGGATCTGGTGTCGAAATCGGGATCACTTCTCGTTTCTAGCTCTTTCTGTTTTCTGATCTCGCATTCCTCTTGGTCTGTCTGGGAGCTGGTCTCGTACTGGTATCTATTCCCTCTGGTCTCGAAACCGGTCTCACTTCTCTGTTCAACTTCCTGACGTTTTCTGATCTCGTAGTCCTGTTGGTTTCTGGTTTCAAGTTCTCTCCGTGAATCGGCCTCGTACTGGTCTCTTTGCAAGCTGGTCTCGTGTTCCGCTCTCTTGGCGCTGGTATCGAACTCCATCTCACTTCTGGTCTCTTGTTCTCTACGTTTTCTAATCTCGTACTCCTGTTGGTTTCTGATATCGATTTCTCTCTGGGAGCTGGTCTCGTGCTGGTCTCTTTGCAAGCTGGTCTCGTATTGCGTTCTCTTGGCTCTGGTGTCGAAATCCATCTCACTTCTGGTCTCTAGTCTCTGGTTTCTGATATCGATTTCTCTCTGGGAGCTGGTCTCGTGCTGGTCTCTTTGCAAGCTGGTCTCGTGTTGCGTTCTCTTGGCTCTGGTGTCGATATCCGTGTCACTTCTGGTCTCTAGTTCCCTCTGTACACGAAACCCAAGTTCTCTCTGGGTTCTCTCGTCCTCGTGGGTATCCAACTGAGAGCTGCGGGAACTGGTCTCGAATTGCCTTCTCTCGGTTTCACTTCTGATCTCGAGGTTTCTTTCATCACGCAGCTGAAGTTCTCTAATGTCCCTGATGTCCTCGGTCTCTCTGGTTCTATCAATTCCTTCCACGGTTCTGAAGGTGGTCTCCGTGGTTCCATCGGTACTCCTAATGGTTCTGGTTCCATCCTCGGTCTCGGTCTCGTAGCGGTGCCAGTCCCCGGGGCGCGGGTCTCGGAAGTCCTGGGTTCGTCGCGTGGTTCTGGTGATGATGAACCGGCCGTCTGGTTCCCCTGGTTCCCCTGGCCTGGAATAACCTGCTTCTGGTTCACCTGGGCTGCGGATACCTGGTTCTCTTGGTTCGCCTGGTCTGTAGTAGCCTGGTTCACCTGGGCGCCGGTCACCTGGTTCACCTGGTTCGCCTGGTCTGTAGTATCCCGGTTCACCTGGGCGACGGTCGCCTGGTTCACCTGGTTCGCCTGGTTCGCCTGGTCTGTAGTAGCCTGGTTCACCTGGGCGACGGTCACCTGGTTCACCTGGGCGACGGTCACCTGGTTCACCTGGGCGACGGTCACCTGGTTCACCTGGTTCACCTGGTCTGTAGTAGCCTGGTTCACCTGGGCGACGGTCACCTGGTTCACCTGGTTCGCCTGGTCTGTAGTAGCCTGGTTCACCTGGGCGACGGTCACCTGGTTCACCTGGGCGACGGTCACCTGGTTCACCTGGGCGACGGTCACCTGGTTCACCTGGGCGACGGTCACCTGGTTCACCTGGTTCACCTGGTCTGTAGTAGCCTGGTTCACCTGGGCGACGGTCACCTGGTTCACCTGGTTCGCCTGGTCTGTAGTAGCCTGGTTCACCTGGGCGACGGTCACCTGGTTCGCCTGGTCTGTAGTAGCCTGGTTCACCTGGGCGACGGTCACCTGGTTCGCCTGGTCTGTAGTAGCCCGGTTCACCTGGGCGACGGTCACCTGGTTCGCCTGGTCTGTAATAGCCCGGTTCACCTGGGCGACGGTCACCTGGTTCACCTGGTTCACCTGGGCGACGGTCACCTGGTTCACTTGGTTCGCCTGGTCTGTAGTAGCCCGGTTCACCTGGGCGACGGTCACCTGGTTCACCTGGTCTGTAGTAGCCCGGTTCACCTGGGCGACGGTCACCTGGTTCACCTGGTTCGCCTGGTCTGTAATAGCCCGGTTCACCTGGGCGACGGTCACCTGGTTCACCTGGGCGACGGTCACCTGGTTCACCTGGTTCCCCTGGTCTGTAATAGCCCGGTTCACCTGGGCGACGGTCACCTGGTTCACCTGGTTCCCCTGGTCTGTAATAGCCCGGTTCACCTGGGCGACGGTCACCTGGTTCACCTGGTTCACCTGGGCGACGGTCACCTGGTTCACTTGGTTCGCCTGGTCTGTAGTAGCCTGGTTCACCTGGGCGACGGTCACCTGGTTCACTTGGTTCGCCTGGTCTGTAGTAGCCTGGTTCACCTGGGCGACGGTCACCTGGTTCACTTGGTTCGCCTGGTCTGTAGTAGCCTGGTTCACCTGGGCGACGGTCACCTGGTTCACCTGGTTCGCCTGGTCTATAGTAGCCCGGTTCACCTGGGCGCCGGTCACCTGGTTCACTTGGTTCGCCTGGTCTGTAGTAGCCTGGTTCACCTGGGCGACGGTCACCTGGTTCACCTGGTTCGCCTGGTCTATAGTAGCCCGGTTCACCTGGGCGCCGGTCACCTGGTTCACTTGGTTCGCCTGGTCTGTAGTAGCCTGGTTCACCTGGGCGCCGGTCACCTGGTTCACCTGGTTCGCCTGGTTCCCTTGGCTGGCGGGGGCGGCGGTCAGTTGGCGTGTGTCCTGGCTCCCCTGGGCGCCGCTCGACTGGCTCCCGGGGTTCAGGCGCCGCGCCGTCCTTGGGGCCGAAGTAGACGGAGTAGAGACCCCCGCCACCGCCGCCGCCGGGCGCCGCGTGCTGCGGGTGGTCGGGCAGCGGCCGTGGCGAGCTGCGCCGCTTGGTGCAGCGCGTGTACTCGTAGGCGTGCAGCAGCGTGGCCTCCACAGCATGGGCGTCGCGCTCCGGCGTGTGTCTGCGGCAGGCGCAGGAGTTGCCGCGCGGCAGCATGTAGCTGGGCACGGAGGAGGTGGTGGAGCCGGCAGTGGAGGCCACGGACAGGCTCTGCAGGCTGGCGGCGCGGCCCTCCACGGAGAAGCGCTCCACAGAGGCGCGCTCCACGGACCACTTCCTGGGCTGGCGCGCCTTGAGGGGCGCGGCGGCAGACACGCTGCAGAACGGCTGGCTCTGCAGGGAGGCCTCAGGGGCTCCTGCAGGCTCCTGGATCCTCGCGGGCGAGGCTCAGGCTCCTGCCTGCAGGGCTCCTGCTGCGGGCTGCGTGGCGCGGGCCGTCCTGGCGGGCAGCCGCGGCGAGGGGCTGCCAGGGACACGCTGACCGGGGCTAGCCGGCTCATGGGGCTCACTACGTAGCCTCCCCTTGGGCTCTGCCTCCCTCTGTGGCGCCTTGACAGGGCTCCTCTTGGCCTCAGGTTCCCTCTGTGGCGCCTTGACAGGGCTCCTCTTGGGCTCTGGCTCCCTCTGCGGCTCCTTGACAGGACGCCTCTTAGGTTCTGACTCCTTTTGTGGCTCTTTGACAGGCCTCCTCTTCATTTCTGACTCTAACAGTGGTTCTTTGTCAGGCTTTTTGGTTTCTGGCTCATCACCAGGCCTCCTCTTGGTTTCTGGCTCATCACCAGGCTTCCTCTTGGTTTCTGGCTCATCACCAGGCCTCCTCTTGGTTTCTGGCTCATCACCAGGCCTCCTCTTGGTTTCTGGCTCATCACCAGGCCTCCTCTTGGTTTCTGGCTCATCACCAGGCCTCCTCTTGGTTTCTGGCTCATCACCAGGCCTCCTCTTGGTTTCTGGCTCGTCACCAGGCCTCCTCTTGATTTCGAGATTATAGTCAGACCTCTCGATTTCTAGCTCATAATCAGATCTCCTCTTGATTTCTAGTTCGTATTCGGTGACCCTCTTGGTTTCTGGCTCATCACCAGGCCTCCTCTTGGTTTCTGGCTCATCACCAGGACTCCTCTTGGTTTCTGGCTCATCACCAGGCCTCCTCTTAGTTTCTGGTTCATCACCAGGACTCCTCTTGGTTTCTGGCTCATCACCAGGAATCCTCTTGGTTTCTGGCTCATCACCAGGCCTCCTCTTAGGTTCTGGTACATCACCAGGCCTCCTCTTGGTTTCGGGCTCATCTCCAGGCCTCCTTTTGATTTCTGGCTCATCACCAGGCCTCCTCTTGATTTCTGGCTCATCACCAGTCCTCTTCTTGATATCTGGCTGGTCACCAGGCCTCCTCTTGGTTTCTGGCTCATCACCAGTCCTCCTCTTGGTTTCTGGCACATCACCAGGCCTCCTCTTGGTTTCTGGCTCATCACCAGGCCTCCTCTTGGTTTCTGGCTCATCACCAGGCCTCCTCTTGGTTTCTGGCTCATCACCAGGCCTCCTCTTGGTTTCTGGCTCATCACCAGGCCTCCTCTTGGTTTCTGGCTCATCACCAGGCCTCCTCTTGGTTTCGGGCTCATCACCAGGCCTCCTCTTGATTTCTGGCTCATCACCAGGCCTCCTCTTGGTTTCTGGCTCATCACCAGGCCTCCTCTTGGCTCTGGCTCATCACCAGGCCTCCTCTTGGTTTCTGGCTCATCACCAGGCCTCCTCTTGGTTTCTGGCTCATCACCAGGCCTCCTCTTGGTTTCTGGCTCATCACCAGGCCTCCTCTTGGTTTCTGGCTCATCACCAGGCCTCCTCTTGGTTTCTGGCTCATCACCAGGCCTCCTCTTGGTTTCTGGCTCATCACCAGGCCTCTCTTGGTTTCTGGCTCATCACCAGGCCTCCTCTTGGTTTCTGGCTCATCACCAGGCCTCCTCTTGGTTTCTGGCTCATCACCAGGCCTCCTCTTGGTTTCTGGCTGGTCACCAGGCCTCCTCTTGGTTTCTGGCTCATCACCAGGCCTCCTCTTGGTTTCTGGCTGGTCACCAGGCCTCCTCTTGGTTTCTGGCTCATCACCAGGCCTCCTCTTGGTTTCTGGCTCTTCACCAGGCCTCCTATTGCTTTCTGGCTCATCACCAGGCTTCCTCTTGGTTTCTGGCTCATCACCAGGCCTCCTCTTGGTTTCTGGCTGGTCACCAGGCCTCCTCTTGGTTTCTGGCTGGTCACCAGGCCTCCTCTTGGTTTCTGGCTGGTCACCAGGCCTCCTCTTGGTTTCTGGCTCATCACCAGGCCTCCTCTTGGTTTCTGGCTCATCACCAGGCCTCCTCTTGGTTTCTGGTTGGTCACCAGGCCTCCTCTTGGTTTCTGGCTCATCACCAGGCCTCCTCTTTGTTTCTGGTTGGTCACCAGGCCTCCTCTTGGTTTCTGGCTCATCACCAGGCCTCCTCTTTGTTTCTGGTTGGTCACCAGGCCTCCTCTTGGTTTCTGGCTCATCACCAGGCCTCCTCTTGGTTTCTGGCTGGTCACCAGGCCTCCTCTTGGTTTCTGGCTCATCACCAGGCCTCCTCTTGGTTTCTGACTCATCACCAGGCCTCCTCTTAGTTTCTGGCTCATCACCAGGCCTCCTCTTGGTTTCTGGCTCATCACCAGGCCTCCTCTTGGTTTCTGGCTCATCACCAGGCCTCCTCTTGGTTTCTGGCTCGTCACCAGGCCTCCTCTTGGTTTCTGGCTCGTCACCAGGCCTCCTCTTGGTTTCTGGCTCATCACCAGGCCTCCTCTTGGTTTCTGGCTCGTCACCAGGCCTCCTCTTGATTTCGAGATTATAGTCAGACCTCTCGATTTCTAGCTCATAATCAGATCTCCTCTTGATTTCTAGTTCGTATTCGGTGACCCTCTTGGTTTCTGGCTCATCACCAGGCCTCCTCTTGGTTTCTGGCTCATCACCAGGCCTCCTCTTGGTTTCTGGCTCATCACCAGGCCTCCTCTTGGTTTCTGGTTGGTCACCAGGCCTCCTCTTGGTTTCTGGCTCATCACCAGGCCTCCTCTTGGTTTCTGGCTCATCACCAGGCCTCCTCTTGGTTTCTGGCTCAGAACCAGGCCTCCTCTTGGTTTCTGGCTCATCACCAGGCCTCCTCTTGGTTTCTGGTTGGTCACCAGGCCTCCTCTTGGTTTCTGGCTCATCACCAGGCCTCCTCTTGGTTTCTGGCTCATCACCAGGCCTCCTCTTGGTTTCTGGCTCATCACCAGGCCTCCTCTTGGTTTCTGGCTCATCACCAGGCCTCCTCTTGGTTTCTGGCTCATCACCAGGCCTCCTCTTGGTTTCTGGCTCATCACCAGGCCTCCTCTTGGTTTCTGGCTCATCACCAGGCCTCCTCTTGGTTTCTGGCTCATCACCAGGCGTACTCTTGGTTTCTGGCACCACACCAGGCCTCCTCTTGGTTTCTGGCTCATCACCAGGCTTCCTCTTGGTTTCTGGCTCAGAACCAGGCCTCCTCTTGGTTTCTGGCTCATCACCAGGCCTCCTCTTGGTTTCTGGCTCATCACCAGGCCTCCTCTTGGTTTCTGGCTCATCACCAGGCCTCCTCTTGGTTTCTGGCTCAGAACCAGGCCTCCTCTTGGTTTCTGGCTCATCACCAGGCTTCCTCTTGGTTTCTGGCTCAGAACCAGGCCTCCTCTTGGTTTCTGGTTGGTCACCAGGCCTCCTCTTGGTTTCTGGCTCATCACCAGGCCTCCTCTTGGTTTCTGGCTCATCACCAGGCCTCCTCTTGGTTTCTGGCTCATCACCAGGCCTCCTCTTGGTTTCTGGTACATCACCAGGCCTCCTCTTGGTTTCTGGTTGGTCACCAGGCCTCCTCTTGGTTTCTGGTTGGTCACCAGGCCTCCTATTGGTTTCTGGTTGGTCACCAGGCCTCCTCTTGGTTTCTGGCTCATCACCAGGCCTCCTCTTGGTTTCTGGCTCATCACCAGGCCTCCTCTTGGTTTCTGGCTCATCACCAGGCCTCCTCTTGGTTTCTGGCTCATCACCAGGCCTCCTCTTGGTTTCTGGCTCATCACCAGGCCTCCTCTTGGTTTCTGGTTGGTCACCAGGCCTCCTCTTGGTTTCTGGCTCATCACCAGGCCTCCTCTTGATTTCTGGCTCATAACCAGACCTCCTCTTGATTTCTAGCTCATCACCAGGCCTCCTATTGGTTTCTGGTTGGTCACCAGGCCTCCTCTTGGTTTCTGGCTCATCACCAGGCCTCCTCTTGGTTTCTGGTTGGTCACCAGGCCTCCTCTTGGTTTCTGGCTCATCACCAGGCCTCCTCTTGGTTTCTGGCTCATCACCAGGCCTCCTCTTGGTTTCTGGCTCATCACCAGGCCTCCTCTTGGTTTCTGGCTCACCAGGCCTCCTCTTGGTTTCTGGCTCATCACCAGGCCTCCTCTTGGTTTCTGGCTCGTCACCAGGCCTCCTCTTGGTTTCTGGCTCGTCACCAGGCCTCCTCTTGATTTCGAGATTATAGTCAGACCTCTCGATTTCTAGCTCATAATCAGATCTCCTCTTGATTTCTAGTTCATACTCGGAAATCCTCTTGGTTTCTGGCTCGTCACCAGGCCTCCTCTTGGTTTTTGGCTCATCACCAGGCGTCCTCTTGGTTTCTGGCTCGTCACCAGGCCTCCTCTTGGTTTCTGGCTGGTCACCAGGCCTTCTCTTGGTTTCTGGCTCATCACCAGGCCTCCTCTTGGTTTCTGGCTCGTCACCAGGCCTCCTCTTGGTTTCTGGCTCGTCACCAGGCCTCCTCTTGATTTCGAGATTATAGTCAGACCTCTCGATTTCTAGCTCATAATTAGATCTCCTCTTGATTTCTAGTTCGTATTCGGTGACCCTCTTGGTTTCTGGCTCATCACCAGGGCTCCTCTTGATTTGTGGCTCATCACCAGGCTTCCTCTTGGTTTCTGGCTCAGAACCAGGCCTCCTCTTGGTTTCTGGTTGGTCACCAGGCCTCCTCTTGGTTTCTTTCTCATCACCAGGCCTCCTCTTGGTTTCTGGCTCATCACCAGGCCTCCTCTTGGTTTCTGGCTCATTACCAGGCCTCCTCTTGGTTTCTGGTACATCACCAGGCCTCCTCTTGGTTTCTGCTTGGTCACCAGGCCTCCTCTTGGTTTCTGGTTGGTCACCAGGCCTCCTCTTGGTTTTTGTTTCTGGTTCATCACCAGGCCTCCTCTTGGTTTCTGGCTCATCACCAGGCCTCCTCTTGGTTTCTGGCTCATCACCAGCCCTCCTCTTGGTTTCTGGCTCATCACCAGGCCTCCTCTTGGTTTCTGGCTCATCACCAGGCCTCCTCTTGGTTTCTGGCTCATCACCAGGCCTCCTCTTGGTTTCTGGCTGGTCACCAGGCCTCCTCTTGGTTTCTGGCTCATCACCAGGCCTCCTCTTGGTTTCTGGCTCATCACCAGGCCTCCTCTTGGTTTCTGGCTGGTCACCAGGCCTCCTCTTGGTTTCTGGCTCATCACCAGGCCTCCTCTTGGTTTCTGGCTGGTCACCAGGCCTCCTCTTGGTTTCTGGCTCATCACCAGGCCTCCTCTTGGTTTCTGGCTCGTCACCAGGCCTCCTCTTGATTTCGAGATTATAGTCAGACCTCTCGATTTCTAGCTCATAATCAGATCTCCTCTTGATTTCTAGTTCATACTCGGAAATCCTCTTGGTTTCTGGCTCGTCACCAGGCCTCCTCTTGGTTTCTGGCTCGTCACCAGGCCTCCTCTTGGTTTCTGGCTCATCACCAGGCCTCCTCTTGGTTTCTGGCTCGTCACCAGGCCTCCTCTTGGTTTCTGGCTGGTCACCAGGCCTTCTCTTGGTTTCTGGCTCATCACCAGGCCTCCTCTTGGTTTCTGGCTCGTCACCAGGCCTCCTCTTGATTTCGAGATTATAGTCAGACCTCTCGATTTCTAGCTCATAATTAGATCTCCTCTTGATTTCTAGTTCGTATTCGGTGACCCTCTTGGTTTCTGGCTCATCACCAGGGCTCCTCTTGGTTTGTGGCTCATCACCAGGCTTCCTCTTGGTTTCTGGCTCAGAACCAGGCCTCCTCTTGGTTTCTGGTTGGTCACCAGGCCTCCTCTTGGTTTCTGGCTCATCACCAGGCCTCCTCTTGGTTTCTGGCTCATCACCAGGCCTCCTCTTGGTTTCTGGCTCATCACCAGGCCTCCTCTTAGTTTCTGGTATATCACCAGGCCTCCTCTTGGTTTCTGGTACATCACCAGGCCTCCTCTTGGCTTCTGCTTGGTCACCAGGCCTCCTCTTGGTTTTTGTTTCTGGTTCATCACCAGGCCTCCTCTTGGTTTCTGGCTCATCACCAGGCCTCCTCTTGGTTTCTGGCTCATCATCAGGCCTCCTCTTGGTTTCTGGCTCATCACCAGGCCTCCTCTTGGTTTCTGGCTCATCACCAGGCCTCCTCTTGGTTTCTGGCTCATCACCAGGCCTCCTCTTGGTTTCTGGCTCATCACCAGGCCTCCTCTTGGTTTCTGGCTCGTCACCAGGCCTCCTCTTGATTTCGAGATTATAGTCAGACCTCTCGATTTCTAGCTCATAATCAGATCTCCTCTTGATTTCTAGTTCGTATTCGGTGACCCTCTTGGTTTCTGGCTCATCACCAGGCCTCCTCTTAGTTTCTGGCTCGTCACCAGGCCTCCTCTTGGTTTCTGGCTCATCACCAGGCCTCCTCTTGGTTTCTGGCTGGTCACCAGGCCTCCTCTTGGTTTCTGGCTCATCACCAGGCCTCCTCTTGGTTTCTGGCTCATCACCAGGCCTCCTCTTGGTTTCTGGCTCGTCACCAGGCCTCCTCTTGGTTTCTGGCTCATCACCAGGCCTCCTCTTGGTTTCTGGCTCGTCACCAGGCCTCCTCTTGGTTTCTGGCTCATCACCAGGCCTCCTCTTGGTTTCTGGCTCATCACCAGGCCTCCTCTTGGTTTCTGGCTCGTCACCAGGCCTCCTCTTGTTTTCTGGCTTATAGTCAGGCCTCCTCTTGGTTTCTGGCTCATCACCAGGCCTCCTCTTGGTTTCTGGCTCGTCACCAGGCCTCCTCTTGGTTTCTGGCTCATCACCAGGCCTCCTCTTGGTTTCTGGCTCATCACCAGGCCTCCTCTTGGTTTCTGGCTCATCACCAGGCCTCCTCTTGGTTTCTGGCTCATCACCAGGCCTCCTCTTGGTTTCTGGCTCAGAACCAGGCCTCCTCTTGGTTTCTGGCTCATCACCAGGCCTCCTCTTGGTTTCTGGCTCATCACCAGGCCTCCTCTTGGTTTCTGGCTCATCACCAGGCCTCCTCTTGGTTTCTGGCTCATCACCAGGCCTCCTCTTGGTTTCTGGCTCATCACCAGGCCTCCTCTTGGTTTCTGGCTCATCACCAGGCCTCCTCTTGGTTTCTGGCTCATCACCAGGCCTCCTCTTGGTTTCTGGCTCATCACCAGGCCTCCTCTTGGTTTCTGGCTCATCACCAGGCCTCCTCTTGGTTTCTGGCTCATCACCAGGCCTCCTCTTGGTTTCTGGCTCATCACCAGGCCTCCTCTTGGTTTCTGGCTCATCACCAGGCCTCCTCTTGGTTTCTGGCTCATCACCAGGCCTCCTCTTGGTTTCTGGCTCATCACCAGGCCTCCTCTTGGTTTCTGGCTCATCACCAGGCCTCCTCTTGGTTTCTGGCTCATCACCAGGTTTAGTCTTTAGTTCTGGCTCCGGTGTTTTCTTGTCAGGTTTCTTCGTCACCGGCTCTCGCGGTTCTCTGTCAGGCCTCGTGATGGGTTCTGACTCATCTTGTGGTTTCTTCTCTGGCTCCCTCCTGGTTTCTGGCTCCCTTTGTGCTTCTCTGTCAGGCCTTTGCTTGGTGTCTGGCTCTTTCTTGGTGACTATGTCGGGCCTCCTCTTGGTCTCTGGCTCCTCACCTGGCCTCCTCTTGGTTTCTGGTTCCTTTGCCTCTTTGACAGGTTTTCTTCTTGGCTCTGGCTCCCGTTGTGGCTCTCTTGGGCTCTTAATCGCTTCTGGCTCTTCCTCTTTTCTGACTGGACTCCTCTTGATTTCTGGCTTTCTCTGTGGCTCTTTATCCGGTTTCCTCTTGGTTTCCGGCTCCTTGTCAGTCTTCTTGACCTCCGGCTCATCACCAGACTTCCTCTTGGTGTGTGGCTCTCTCTCAGGCCTCCTCTTGATTTCTGGCTCTTTTTGTTTCTCTTCAGGCCTCCTCTTGGTTTCTGGCTCTTTCTCAGGCTCCTTGTCAGGCCTCCTCTTGGTTTCTGGCTCTTTCTCAGGCTCCTTGTCAGGCCTCCTCTTGGTTTCTGGCTCTTTCTCAGGTCTCCTCTTGGTTTCAGGCTCTTCCTCCTTCCTAACTGGACTCCTCTTGGTTTCTGGCTCTTTCCTTGGTTCTCTGTCAGGCCTCTTCTTGGTTTCTGGCTCTGGCTCCTTTCTGACGGGACTCCTCTTGGTTTCTAGCTCTTCTTCCTTTCTTACTGGACTCCTCTTGGTTTCTGGCTCCCTCTCAGGACTCCTCTTGGTATCTGGCTCCTTTGGCTCTTTATCAGGTTTCCTCTTGGTTTCTGGCTCCCTCTCAGGACTCCTCTTGGTATCTGGCTCCTTTGGCTCTTTATCAGGTCTCCCCTTGGTTTCTGGCTCTTCTTCCTTTCTTACTGGACTCCTCTTAGTTTCTCTTTCTTTGTCAGTCCTCCTCTTGATTTCAGGCTCTTTAAGTGGCTCCTTGTCGGGTTTCCTCTTGGTTTCCGGCTCTTCTTCCTTCCTGACTGGACTCCTCTTGGTTTCTGGTTCTTCCTGTGGTTGCTTGGCAGGCTTCCTCTTGCTCTCTGGCTCTCTATCAGGCCTCCTCTTGACTTCTGGCTCTTTCTCTGGCTCTTTGTCAGGCCTCCTCTTGGTTTCTGGCTCTTTCTCTGGCTCTTGATCGGGACGCCTCTTGGTTTCTGGCTCTTTCTCAGGCTCCTTGTCAGGCCTCCTCTTGGTTTCTGGCTCTTTCTCAGGCTCTTTGTCAGGCCTCCTCTTGGTTTCTGGCTCTTTCTCAGGCTCTTTGTCAGGCCTCCTCTTGGTTTCTGGCTCTTTCTCAGGCTCTTTGTCAGGCCTCCTCTTGGTTTCTGGCTCTTTCTCAGGCTCCTTGTCAGGCCTCCTCTTGGTTTCTGGCTCTTTCTCAGGCTCTTTGTCAGGCCATCTCTTGGTTTCTGGCTCTTTCTCAGGCTCCTTGTCAGGCCTCCTCTTGGTTTCTGGCTCTTCCTCCTTCCTGACTGGACTCCTCTTGGTTTCTGGCTCTTTCCCTGGTTCTCTGTCAGGCTTCCTCTTGGTTTCTGGCTCTGACTCCTTTCTGACGGGACTCCTCTTGGTTTCTGGCTCTTCGTCCTTCCTAACTGGACTCCTCTTGGTTTCTGGCTCTTTCCTTGGTTCTCTGTCAGGCTTCCTCTTGGTTTCTGGCTCTGGCTCCTTTCTGGTTGGACTCCTCTTAGTTTCTGGCTCCCTGCTAGGCCTCCTCTTGGTTTCCGTCTCTGGCTCCATTCTGGTTGGACTCCTCTTGGTTTCTGGCTCCCTGCTAGGCCTCCTCTTGGCTTCCGTCTCTGGCTCTTTTCTAGTTGGACTCCTCTTGGTTTCTGGCTCCCTGCTAGGCCTCCTCTTGGCTTCCGTCTCTGGCTCCTTTCTAGTTGGACTCCTCTTGGTTTCTGGCTCTTCCTCCTTCCTTAATGGACTCCTCTTAGTTTCTGGCTCCCTGCTAGGCCTCCTCTTGGTTTCCGTCTCTGGCTCCTTTCTGGTTGGACTCCTCTTGGTTTCTAGTTCTTCCTCCTTCCTGACGGGACTCCTCTTGGTTTCTGGCTGTTTCCTTGGTTCTCTGTCTGGCCTCCTCTTGGTTTCTGGCTCATCACTAGGCCTCCTCTTGGTTTCTGGCTCTGGCTCCTTTCTGGATGGACTCCTCTTGGTTTCAGGCTCTTTATCAGGCCTCCTCTTGATTTGTGGCTCTTCTTCCTTTCTGGTTGGACTCCTCTTGGTTTCAGGCTCTTTCCGCGGTTCTCTCTCAGGCTTCCTCTTGGTTTCTGGTTCTTCCTCCTTCCTGACTGGACTCCTCTTGGTTTCTGGCTCTTTCCGCGGTTCTCTCTCAGGTTTCCTCTTGGTTTCTGGTTCTTCCTCCTTCCTGACTGGACTCCTCTTGGTTTCTGGCTCTTTCCGCGGTTCTCTGTCAGGCTTCCTCTTGGTTTCTGGCTCTTCCTCCTTCCTGACCGGACTCCTCTTGGTTTCTGGCTCTTTCCGCGGTTCTCTGTCAGGCTTCCTCTTGGTTTCTGGCTCTTCCTCCTTCCTGACTGGACTCCTCTTGGTTTCTGGCTCTTTCCGCGGTTCTCTGTCAGGCTTCCTCTTGGTTTCTGGCTCTTCCTCCTTCCTGACTGGACTCCTCTTGGTTTCTGGCTCTTTCCGCGGTTCTCTCTCAGGTTTCCTCTTGGTTTCTGGCTCTTCCTCCTTCCTGACTGGACTCCTCTTGGTTTCTGGCTCTTTCCGCGGTTCTCTGTCAGGCTTCCTCTTGAATTCTGGCTCTTCAAATAGTCTCCTCTTGATATCTGACAACTTCAGTGGCTCCTTGGTTTCAGGCTCATCCCCAGGCCTCCTCTTGATTTCTGGCTCCCTCTGAGGTTCTCTTTCTGGCTCATCCCCAGGCCTCCTCTTGATTTCTGGCTCCCTCTGAGGTTCTCTTTCTGGCTCTTTTTCTGGCCTCCTCTTGGTTTCTGGCTCTTCCTCTTCCTTCCTCCCCGGGCTCCTCTTTCTCTCCTTTGCCTGGCTTTCTAAAACGAGGCGAGCGGAAGTGATATGACTGAGGCCGTATGTGTCTGTGTGTGTGCGTGTGTCCGTGTGTGTCCGTGGCTCCGGTGTCTGTGTACGTGGTTCAAATGTGTGTGTACTTTTTTTCTCAGTCTGTGTGCGTGTTTCCTCGTTCCGTGTGCGTAGGTACTCTCTGTATGTACGTGTTTCGTCCGTCTGTACACGCGAGTAGGCCGTCTGTGTGCGAGTTTGTGTACGTGTGCCGTCAGAGGTCCGTTGGGTGGTGGCCGCCGGCTGTACACCTGTGATTGATGGAGGGGTTGAAAACGTACACACACACACACACACACACACACACACACACACACACACACACACACACACACACACATACAGCACATATTTATATAGGGTTGAAAACGTACACACTCACACACACACATACAGCACATAGATATACATACACAAAGGTACACACAAACATATACATACACAGATATATACAGGTACACATACACACACAGATATATATATACATACACAAATTTATATATATACATACATGCATACTCTCTCTCACTTACCTGCTAATAAGGGGGAAAATATCAGTTAGGACACATAATAACAGCAATAATAACAGTAATAATAATAATAATAATAATAATAATAATAATAATAATAATAATAATAATAATAATAATAATAATAATAATAATAATAATAATAAACCCCATTCATAAGAGGATTCGACTCTCCTCAATGCTATCCAATCCTCTATATTTTCTTCCTTTCTTTTCAACCTCTTCCTATATCCAATTTACCAGTTCGATTCCTTCCTCATCACCAATCTTTCATCACCGCTTCATCACCACCACCATATACACCCCCCATGCACACTCACCACCTCTCCTCACTACCAAAACTCACCCTCACATCACCACCATCGTCATCACCACCACCACTACGGTCATCACCACAACACCATCTACCTTACCTGCCTGACAGATATCACCTTCATCACCTTTTTTTTTCTCATCACTAACGCCATCAGTCATCACCATTCATCACCACAGTCATCACCAGCCTAACAAATGACACCTTCACTATTTGTTTTGTTTTTATACCTATTTTCTTCTTGTCAGCCATCACCACATCATTCAACACCAAAGTCATCACCAAAACACCACAGTCATCACCACATTCATCACCAATTCTCACTCGCATCACCAATAGAACTCATCACCAGCCCAACAAACATCACCTCCACTACCTATTGCCTTCCCCAAAACACCACTGGTCATCACCACAACACCACAATCATCACCACAACACCCCTAGTCATCACCAGTCATCACCAGTCACCACCAGTACTCACCCTCATCACCGGCGGTCGTCGTGGTGGGCTGCAGCTTAATCTCCGTGTAGGAAGTCTTTCGCTCAAACCTCGACCCGTCCTCCTTCTCACCGCGAGCTCGGGAAACGACCCTGTAGCCTCCCTCGACCTCCTCCACTCCCTCCTCCTCCTCCGCCCTGATCACGCCGTCCTCCTGCGCGCGGAGATCGAATTCCTGGGAGAGTCTGGAGATCTGAGCGTCCGTCATCGTGTTCAGAATCTCATCCGCGGTGTTCAACTCGGTTCGTGAGAGCTTGGTCGATCTCACCACCCGGTTCTCCTCGTCCTCCTCCGGCTTCTTTCTGTCGAGTTTCTCTTCCTTGACGTCTCCTGTGGTGCGTGGAGATGAGTGGAGATGAGTGGAGGAGAGAAGATAGGTGGAGGATAGATGAGTGGGTAGGAGATGAGTGGAGAGGAGAGGAGTGAGTGGAGGATAGGAGATGAGTGGAGATTAGAGTGGAGGGGAGGAGATGAGTGAGTGGAGGATAGGAGATGAGTGGAGGAGAGAAGATAAGTGGAGGATAGATGAGTAAGTGGAGATGAGTGGAGAATAGATGAGTGGGTAGGAGATGAGTGGAGATTAGAGTGGAGGAGAGGAGATGAGTGAGTGGAGGAGAGGAGATGAGTGGAGATTAGAGTGGAGGAGAGGAGATGAGTGAGTGGAGGAGAGGAGATGAGTGGAGGAGAAAAGGAGATGAGAGGAGGAAGAAGAAGAGGAAGAGGAAGAGGAGGAAAACAGTGAAAACAATTAAAAGAAGAGGAAAAGGAAGAGGAAGAGAAGAGGAAGAGGAGAAGGAAGAGGAAGAGGAAGAGGAGAAGGAAGAGGAAGAGGAGAAGGGAAAGAAAAACATAACAAAAAAGAAAAACAAGCAATTACAAAGAATCAAGAGGAAAGATTCAAGAGGAAGAAGAGGAGGAAGAGGAAGAAGAAAAGGGAAAAATAATACAATAAAAAACAAGCAATCAGAACACAAAAAAAAAAATCAAGAGGAAAATTCAAGAGGAGAAAATCAAGAGGAAGGACAAGAGGAAGAAGAGGACGCGAAAACGAAAAGGAAATCACAATAAAAAAACAATAAAAAAATAATAAACAAGAGGAAAAAATCAAGAGGAAAATTCAAGAGTAAGAGTACCTACCCAAGAGGCTGGAGGTGGAGGTCTTCTTGAGAATTCCCGTCAGCTTCTTCTCCACTTTGGGCTTGTCGGTGGAGGTGGAGGAGGTGGAGGAGGTGGAGAAGGTGGAGGTGGAGGTGTACTCATTCTGCTGCCTCCACGACCTCGTCCTGGTTGTCTCTTCTTCTGTGTCTGGAGATGAGTGGAGATGAGTGGTGGAGATGAGTGGAGATGAGTGGTGGAGATGAGGGAAGATGAGTGATGAAAAAAGTGGAGTATGAGGTTAGAGGAGGTGGAGATGAGTGGTGGAGATGAGTGGAGATGAATGGAGATATGTGGAGATGAGTCGTGGAGATGAGGGAAGGTGAGTGAGGAAAAAAGTGAAGCGTGAGGTTAGAGGAGGTGGAGATGAGTGGAGATGAGTGGTGGAGATGAGTAGTGGAGATGAGTGGTGGAGATGAGGGAATATGAGTGGGAAAAAAAGTGAAGTATGAGATCAGAGAAGGTGGAGATGAGTGGAGATAATTGGTGGAGATGAGTGGAGATAAGAGGTGGAGATGACAGGTGGAGATGAAGGAATGAATGAAAAAAACAGTGGTGGAGGAGGAGATGAGAGAAGATAATGAGTGGAGATGAGTAGGTGGAGATGAGTGGAGGAGACTAATGGTAAAGGACAGTGGAGAAGGTGGAGATGAGTGGAAGAATAGGTGGAGATAGTATAATAGTGGAGATGAGTACTAGAAAGGAGGAGGAGGAGGAGGAGGAGATGATGATGAAAACAGGAAATGGAGAAAAAGAAAAACAGAAAAAAGTGGAGATGAGTGAAGGAGGATGTGGAGATGAGTGGAGGTACTTACCCAATGGCTGTGACCTAGTGGTGGAGATGGTGGTGGAGGAGGTGGAGGTGATGTCACGCGGGGAGGAGGGTGTGATGGTGGTGGAGGTGACCTTGGTCCTCTCCCTCCTCCTCTCCTCCTTCTCCTCCTTCCTCTCCCTCCTCTTGCTGTCCTCCTTCACTCCTCTCCTGGTGCGGGGGGTGGAGTCTTCTGTCGGGGGGGGGGGGGGGAGAAGAGGTGGAGGAGGTGGAGTTAGTGGAAGTGGTGGTGGTGGTGTGTAAAAGAATGAGGTGGTGATGAGTGGAGATGAGTGGAGATGAGTTGTGGAGATGATTGGAGATGAGTGGAGATGTGTTGCGGAGATAAGTTGTGGAGATGAGTGGAAATGAGTTGCGGAGATAAGTGGAGATAAGTGGAGATGAGTTGTGGAAATGAGTTGTGGAGATGAGTGGTGGAGATGAGTTGTGGAGATGAGTGGAGATGAGTTGTGGAGTGGAGATGAGTGGAGATGAGTGATGGAGATGAGTGGGAGGTGGAGATGAGTGGAGATGAGTTGTGGAGTGGAGATGAGTGGAAATGAGTGGGAAGTGGAGATGAGAATGTGTGTAATATTAGCATAGTAAAAATAAACTTAAATTAATATAAAAAAAAAGATTATTCTTTACTTTTTTTTCATTCATTTTTATTTTACATTTCTGAACAAACTCTCTCTCTATCTATCTATCTATCTCTATCTATCTATCTATCTCTCTATTTATCTATTAATATTAGACATAAATAACAAAGAAAACAAAAAGAGTTCATTAGAAAATATTACAATTATTAAAATCACAAAAAAATAGTATTAATATTAAATGTGTGTGTGTGTGTGTGTGTGTGTGTGTGTGTGTGTGTGTGTGTGTGTGTGTGTGTGTGTGTGTGTGTGTGTGTGTGTGTGTGCATCTTTTTACCTTCATCAGAAGAGGAGGAGGAGGAGGAAGAAGAAGAACTACTCGAGTCCCTCTCCTCCTCCCTCTCCTCCTCTTCCTCCTCCTCTTTGTCTTCCTCTTCCTCGGGTTTAGTGGAGTCCAAGTCAGCTGTGAGGGGGTGAGTGCAGGGGGAGGGAAGGGGGAGGAAGGGAGGTGATAGGTAGGGAGTGAAGGGGTGAGGGGTTGAAAAGGGGTGGTGGGTAAGGAGGAAGGGTGGGGTTGAAGGGATAAGGGAAGGGAATTTGGGGTGAGAGGGGTGAAGGAAGGGAAGGGAAGGAAAGGGGAGGGAAGGGAGTGGAAAGGAGGGGAGCGAGGGAAGGGGAGGGGAGGAGTAGGGGTGAGGAAGGGGAGTGGAAATGAGGGCGAGGGAAGGGGAGGGAAGGAGTAGGGGTGGGGAAGGGGAGTTGGAAGGAGGGGAGCGAGGGAAGGGGAGGGGAGGAGTAGGGGTGAGGAAGGGGAGTGGAAATGAGGGCGAGGGAAGGGGAGGGAAGGAGTAGGGGTGGGGAAGGGGAGTTGGAAGGAGGGGAGCGAGGGAAGGGGAGGGAAGGAGAGTGAGGGGATTGGTGTGAGTGAGGAGTAGGAGGTGATGGGGGTGGGGTAGTAAGGTGGGGGTGATAGGGGTAGGGGAGAGGAAAGGGGGTTGAGGAGGAGGGGTGGGGGGGCGAGGGGGAAGGAAGGGGAGAGGGGAGGGGGGGGTAAGTTAGATTAATAAGTACGTTAATAATCATAAAACTAATATTAATCGTTAAAGTTAAACCAAAGATGTTAAAAAATATTAAAAAAAAATATTAATAACTAAAACAGAATGGAATTAACATCAAAACGAGGCAATTAACACTAAATGACGTTATCAAAAGCTGTTAGATAAAAAATTAAAAAGAACTCCAATATTAATAAAACTTGTGTAAACTGAAGATATTAATAACACAAACACACTATGAGATATTAAGAGTAAAACTAAGTCATTATTAAAACCAGGACACACCAATATTTTAAAACTATGTAAAGTATGTTGTCTTCGTTGCCTTCACCACCTTAAAATTGTGTATAGCTATTTATATTATTACCCAAATCAAAATATATAAGGAAACACTAATTGGGGTCGTATTTTAAAACATTTCGCAGCCAAAGAACACGTATTTGACAAGGCTTTCGTAGGAGTTGTGGGCATTTACAAGGGTAGTTTTATGGCCCTGGTGGTAGTGTGACCCTTCCTCTGTACCGTGAACCTAAAGAAACACATATTTGACAAGGCTTTCGTAGGAGTTGTGGGCATTTACAAGGGTAGTTTTATGGCTCTGGTGGTAGTGTGACCCTTCCTCTGTACCGTGAACATAAAGAAACACATATTTGACAAGGCTTTCGTAGGAGTTGTGGGCATTTACAAGGGTAGTTTTATGGCCCTGGTGGTAGTGTGACCCTTCCTCTGTTCCGCGAACCTAAAGAAACACATATTTGACAAGGCTTTCGTAGGAGTTGTGGGCATTTACAGGGGTAGTTTTATGGCCCTGGTGGTAGTGTGACCCTTCCTCTGTACCGTGAACATAAAGAAACACATATTTGACAAGGCTTTCGTAGGAGTTGTGGGCATTTACAAGGGTAGTTTTATGGCTCTGGTGGTAGTGTGACCCTTCCTCTGTACCGTGAACCTAAAGAAACACTCATTAGAACCCGACTGACCCCCTCTTTGACCTTTAGAAATAACTGGTGTGATAAGTTTGTGTCTTAAAATACCATCCTAAAACTATTCCTTAGTAAAGATCTGAATATCATTACTCTTAAGGGACTTTTCACGTAAGGATTATTCAAGCAAAGAAAAAAAATATATCGTTCCATTTTATAACTCAAAATAACGTTACTTTCACACACTTTTAACGTAGAGGTAAAGAAAAACTATATCAATCCTTGTCGAAATTCGGAGGGTTACTTAAATTACCCCGTATCTTAATTACTTCCAAACTTATATTCTTCCTTCTTAGTCAGCCTAGCGTTACTTCCCCGCCTCTTAGCTGTTATAGGCACTGTTAGGCACTGTCCCCTGGCCCTGGCACTCACTGGTAAGGGTCGAACGTGGGGACGACACACTGCTGACGAGGCGGCTACTCTGGAACACCGTGGAGGAGGTTGTGGTAGTCTCCCTTTCGTCTATGAGGAGAAAACGGGGTGAGGAGTGTTAGAGAAAATGGTGCTTTGAATGGTGGACTTCACTAATACTGTTGTTGAACCTAAGTCGAGGGAAAGGAGGAGGAAGATCGTTCAGCCTAACAAACCCCATAAAACACCCAAGAAGAAGAAGAAGAGGGAGAGAAGGAAGAAGGTGCAAAAGAAGAAAATGGAGATTGAACACAGAGGAATGAGAGGCAAATGGCAAAATAGTTATAGATAAGGGAAAGGAGGAGAAAGGGAGGAAAGAAAAGGAAGGCGGGAAAAACAGGAGAGGAGGATAAATGGAAAGGGAGGAGAGATACGAGAAAGGATAGGAAAGGAAGGAAGGAAAAGGCGAAATAATTGAACGAAGGAAGATGAAGATTAGGGATGAGAGAAAGGAGAGAAAGGGACAGAAGGAAAGGAAAGGAAAAGGTAGGAAAATAATGATAAAAAAGGATCAAAATTGGGAGAGCGGTGAGGGGTCACTGAATGAATCCTAACCTCCTCCTCCTCCTCCTCCTCCTCCTCTTCCTCTATCTTTCCCTTCCCCTTCCCTTTCCCTTCCTCCCCTAACATATCTCAACCTTTCCTCCTTTCCCATCCCTCCTCCTCCTCCTCCTCCTCTCTTCCTCCTCTATCTTTCCCTTCCCCTTCCTCCCCAAATATATCTCAACCTTACCTATACTTCTCCCCTTTTCCCCCTTCCCTCCTTTCCCATCCCTCCCTCCCTCTTCCACCCCCCCCCCCTCCTCCCTCACCTGCGGAGTCCTGGGTCTTCTTAATGGCACGCAGGCCGAAGAGGGGGCGTCCTAGGGCATCCTTCGGTACATACTCCTCCTCCTTCTCCTCCTCCTTCGGCTCCTCCTTCGGCTCGGTGGGGGCGGCTGGCTCTGAGGAGGAGGAGGGGAAGGAGGTGGTAGTGGTGGTGGTGGGAGTGAAGGAAGGAAGGAAGGATGGAAGGAAGGAAGGAGAGGATGGATGGAACGAAGGAAGGAAGAAAGGAAGGAGAGGAAGGAACGGAGGGATGGAAGGCAAAAAGGAGAGGGATGGAAGGAAGGAAGGAAGGAAGGAAGGAAGGAAGGAAGGAAGGAAGGAAGGAAGGAAGGAAGGAAGGAAGGAAGGAAGGAAGGATGGAAGGAAGGAAGGATGGAAGGAAGGAAGGAAGGAAGGAAGGAAGGAAGGAAGGAAGGAAGGAAGGAAGGAAGGAAGGAAGGAAGGAAGGAAGGAAGGAAGGAAGGATGGAAGGAAGGAAGGAAGAAAGGAAGGAAGGATGGAAGGAAGGAAGGAAGGATGGAAGGAAGGAAGGAAGGAAGGAAGGAAGGAAGGAAGGAAGGAAGGAAGGGAAGGGAAGGAAGGAAGGAAATAAATATGGAGGAAAGGAAGGAAAGAAAACAAATTAAATATATAAATAAATAAGATAAATGTGATTCTCTCTCTCTCTCTCTCTCTCATCTCCACTCATCTCCACTCATCTCCTCTCATTTCCTCTCATCTCCACTCATCTCCTCTCATCTCCACTCATTTCCACTCATCTCCACTCATTTCCACTCATCTCCACTCATCTCCACTCATCTCCTCTCATTTCCTCTCATCTCCACTCATCTCCTCTCATTTCCTCTCATTTCCACTCATCTCCACTCATCTCCTCTCATTTCCTCTCATCTCCACTCATCTCCACTCATCTCCACCAGTCATCTCCACCAATCCCCTCATCCACTAACCACCCCCAACACTCATCTCCACTTCTCCCTTTCATCACCACTTAACACCACCAGTCTCCACAAGAACCCAGTCATCTCCAGTCATCTCCACTCATCTCCACCAGTCATCTCCACCAATCCCCTCATCCACTAACCATCCCCAACACTCATCTCCACTTCTCCCTTTCATCACCACTTAACACCACTAGTCTCCACCATAACCCAGTCATCTCCACTCATCTCCACCACTCATCTCACACACTTTTAACTTTCAAATCATCACCAGTCACCATCACCATCACCACCACCTCCACACACCTGCCGAGGGGGGAGTTCGTCTCTTGAGGGCGCGCAGGCCGAAGAGAGGCACTCCGAACTCGTCAGTGGGCCCAACGCCGTACGGACTCACGATCTTGTCCACGTCCGTCTGCTCCGAGGCGGGCTTGGACGTGGCTATTCGCTGACCCTTCTGGTACCGCAGCGGCTCCACGTAGGGTTCGTTCGAAGGGGCTGGGGCGGGGGGGGAGAAGGGGAGGGGATGAGAGGGGGTGAAAGAGAATGTGAGAGGGTGAAGGTTTAGGCTGACTTTTGCATTAGAAAGTTGGACGGCACAGGGGTGAAAGAGTGGAGGTGGACAGGTTAACTCTTGCATCAGGAAGTTGGACAGCCCGGCATTGGCAAGTTGGAAAGTACAGGTTAACTCTTGTATTGGGAAGTTGGACAGCACAGGGATGAGGTAATGAGAGATTGGAGGCACAGGTTAACTCTTGCATTAGGAAACTGGACAACACAGGGATGAAAAAGTGGAGGTACAGGTTAACTCTTGCATTAGGAAATTGGACAGCACAGGGATGAGAGGGTGGAAATATAGGTTAACTCTTGTATTGGGAAGTTGGACAGCACAGGGATGAAGGGATGAGAGAGCGGAGGTACAGGTTAACTCTTGTATTGGGAAGTTGGACAGCACAGGGATGAAGGGATGAAAGAGTGGAGGTACAGGTTAACTCTTGCATATGGAAGTTGGACAGCACAGGGATGAAGGGATGAAAGAGTGGAGGTACAGGTTAACTCTTGCATATGGAAGTTGGACAGCACAGGGATGAAGGGATGAAAGAGTGGAGGTACAGGTTAACTCTTGCATATGGAAGTTGGACAGCACAGGGATGAAGGGATGAAAGAGTGGAGGTACAGGTTAACTCTTGCATATGGAAGTTGGACAGCACAGGGATGAGAGAGCGGAGGAAGGAAAAGGAGGGATGAAAGAGAAAAGAGAAAAGAAAGGGAAGAAAGAGGGGAGAAAAGGCGAAATTATATAAGGAACGGAGGAAAATAAGAACAGAGGTGAGGATTGAAAAAGGGAAAGAAAGAGAAAATGAAGGAAGAGGGAAGGAGGAAGGATGCAAAGGAAAGGAGGGAATGAAAGATTACGAAAACAGAGGTCTATATGGTCTTAGCATCTATGTGAATCTATGTAAGGACTCACTCGGGGCGGGCTGGGGAGTGATTTTGCTAGTGAACCGATCGGACACCTTGGGCCTAGTCTTCGGCTCCTCTGGTTTGGTGACCCCGAATCTGCGAGGCTCCGTGTCCTCCTCCTTCCTCCTCTCGTCTCGGGCGGGGGAGGTGCGGGAGGGGGAGGAGGAGGGAGCGGAGGGGCTGTCCTGTGGTTCTTGTGCTGAGGAAACGAGAGGAAAAAAGGGGAAAATAAGAATGAGGAAGGAAAAAACATGAATATATTGAGAGATGGAATGATATAGTTTGATTTTTATTATTATTATTATTATTATTATTATTATTATTATTATTATTATTATTATTATTATTGTTAGTATTAATATCATTATTATTACTGTTGTCTTTCCCCTTCACTATTCTCTCCTCTCCTCTCCTTCTTTCCCTCCCCTCTCTTCCCTTCCCCTCTTCTTTCCTCTCCTCCCTTCCCCTCTTCTTTCCTCTCCTCCCTTCCCCTCTTCTTTCCTTTCCCTCCTTCCCCTTCCGTCCCTACCCCTCCCCTCCCCATCTCTGCATCCAGCTAAGTCTGTCTAGTTAGTGTCCCTCCCTTCCCCTCTTCTTTCCTCTCCTCCCTTCCCCTCTTCTTTCCTCTCCTCCCTTCCCCTCTTCTTTCCTCTCCTCCCTTCCCCTCTTCTTTCCTCTCCTCCCTTCCCCTCTTCTTTCCTCTCCTCCCTTCCCCTCTTCTTTCCTCTCCTCCCTTCCCCTCTTCTTTCCTCTCCTCCCTTCCCCTCTTCTTTCCTCTCCCTCCCTTCCCCTTCCGTCCCTCCCCCTTCCCTCCCCATCTCTGCATCTAGCTAAGTCTGTCTCTACATTTTTATCTACGTCTGTATTTAGCCTGTAATTAAACCTGCATCTACACCCATATTCCCCTATTCTCCCCTCCCTTTTCCTTATCTCCCCTCCTCCCTCCCCTCTCATGTTGGTATCCTATGTCTGTTGTTCTCTCCTCTCTCCTCCCTACTTCCCCTCTCCCTCTCTCCCCGCCCTTCCCTTCCCTCCTCTATACCTTCACCCCACCTCCCCCCACACACACACAGGGTTGAACTTCATTTAGCTATGCCTCTGTTTACGCTTGTACCTACGTCAATGTGCCCCATCCCTCCTCCCCCCTTCCCTCCCCTCCCCTCCCCTCCCCCCTCACGTACAGTTGAACCTCTGTATCTTGGCAAGCACCCCCTTCACCCCCACCATCTGCGCCCCGTTGCGGTCCCTCTCCGGAGACAGCACGAAGCCGCTCGGGTCGGTCCGGGAGTTCTGGCGTTTGAACGGGGCTGGGGCGGGGGTGCCAGGGGAGCTGGGGGTGCTGGGGGGCGCTCCGTCACTCCCCCCACCACTTGTGAGTCCCGTGGTGGGGGTGGAGGGCGTGGGGGTGACTTGGTAGGGGTAGCAGTAGCGGTGGTGGTGGTGGTGGTGGAGGTGGTAGCGGGCGGAAGGGAAAGGTTAGGTTAGGTTAAGGGGGGTAAGCAGATGCTGGGGTGAGGGGGGGCGAGGGGGGTGCAGGGGTAAGCAGGTGAAGCTATTAAGGGGTGGGGGCGTATATACAGGTGAAGCTTGCTAAGTAATATACACAAGCAGGTAGTGAGGTAGGCCTATATATCAGCTGAGGCGAGACATGACATTAATTAAAGAAATGGAGAAATGACGATAATTGTGATGGAAATTAATACATAAATAGATGAATGGAAGAATAGAGACGTGAATCGAGAAGGAAGGAATATAGATGAGAAAATAAATAAATGAAAAATAATTGATAAACTGAATGAAAGCAAAGCCCCAAAAAAACGTAAATTAAAAGAATGAAAAGTAAAGGAAAAATGAAAAAGTAGCGTTCATT
The DNA here is from genome assembly GCF_024679095.1 of Eriocheir sinensis. Taxonomy (NCBI): domain Eukaryota; kingdom Metazoa; phylum Arthropoda; class Malacostraca; order Decapoda; family Varunidae; genus Eriocheir; species Eriocheir sinensis. The sequence continues at coordinate 81,333 of NW_026111946.1, forward strand.
AGTGACGAATAATTTAAGCTGGAAAAAAACAGAATGAAAATACAAAAAAATGAAAAAAAGGGCAAAAAAAAGGAAAATAAGGAATAAAATGTAATAAAAAAAAAGAAAAATAAAGAAAAAAATGAAAAAAAATAAAAAGAAAAAATAAAGAAAAAATGAAAAAAAGAAAGTAAAATAAAAAAATGAAAAAATGAAAAATATAAAGAAAAAAAAGAGAAAATAAAAAAATTAAGTAAAAATGAAAAAAATTAACTAAAAATGAAAAAATAAAGAAAAAATGAAAAAAATAAAGTAAAATAAAAAATAAAGAAAAAATGAAAAAAGAAAAGAAAAAAAGAATGAAAATAAAAAAAAGTAAAAATGTAAAAAAAATAAACTAAAAATGAAAAAAATAAAGAAAAAATGAAAAAAAATAAGAAATTTAACCAAAAAAAGAAAAAAGTGAGAACGAAAGAAAACAAATTAAAAACCAAAACAAAAGAAAACTTAAAAACAATTAAAAGACAAAAAAAAATGATTATGAGAAATATCTCACGTCAAACAGATGATGATGATGATGATGAGGAGGAGGAGGAGGAGGAAGAGGAGGAAAAGAAATTAGAGAACGAAAGAAAACAAATCTAGAAACCAAAATAAAAGAAAACTTAGAAAACATTTAAGACAAAAAAAAGATTATAAGAAAAAGAAAAATAGCTCTCGTCAAACAGATGATGATGATGATGATGAGGAGGAGGAGGAGGAGGAGGAGGAGGAAAATAAATTAGAGAACGAAAGAAAACAAATCTAGACACCAAAATAAAAGAAAACTTAGAAAACATTTAAGACAAAAAAAAAGATTATAAGAAAAAGAAAAATAGCTCTCGTCAAACAGATGATGATGATGAGGAGGAGGAGGAGGAGGAGGAAGAGGAGGAAAAGAAATTAGAGAACGAAAGAAAACAAATCTAGAAACCAAAATAAAAGAAAACTTAGAAAACATTTAAGACAAAAAAAAAGATTATAAGAAAAAGAAAAATAGCTCTCGTCAAACAGATGATGATGATGATGATGATGAGGAGGAGGAGGAAGAGGAGGAAAAGAAATTAGAGAACGAAAGAAAACAAATCTAGAAACCAAAATAAAAGAAAACTTAGAAAACATTTAAGACAAAAAAAAAGATTATAAGAAAAAGAAAAATAGCTCTCGTCAAACAGATGATGATGATGATGAGGAGGAGGAGGAGGAGGAAGAGGAGGAAAAGAAATTAGAGAACGAAAGAAAACAAATCTAGAAACCAAAATAAAAGAAAACTTAGAAAACATTTAAGACAAAAAAAAAGATTATAAGAAAAAGAAAAATAGCTCTCGTCAAACAGATGATGATGATGATGATGATGATGATGATGATGATGAGGAGGAGGAGGAGGAAAATAAATTAGAGAACGAAAGAAAACAACACTAGATACCAAAGCAAAAAGAAAACTTACAGAAAACAATAAAAAAATAAAGTAAAATAGAATAATGAAAAAAATGGAAAAAGATGAAGTAAATAAACCATAAAAACAAGAAAACCCCCAAAAAAGAAAAGTGAGAACGAGAGAAAACAAATTAGAAACCAAAATAAAAGAAAACTTAGAAAACACTTAAGACAAAAAAAGATTATAAGAAGAAAAAGATGATGATGATGAGGAGGAGGAGGAAAAAAAGTAGAGAACGAAAGAAAACAAATTAGAAACCAAAATAAAAGAAAACTTAGAAAACACTTAAGACGAAAAAAGATAATAATAAGAAAAAGATGATGATGATGATGAGGAGGAGGAAAAAAAGTAGAGAACGAAAGAAAACAAATTAGAAACCAAAATAAAAGAAAACTTAGAAAACACTTAAGACAAAAAAAGATTATCAGAAGAAAGAGATGATGAAGAGGAGGAGGAGGAAAAAAAGTAGAGAACGAAAGAAAACAAATCTAGAAACCAAAGCAAAAATAAAACTTACAGAAGACAATAAAAAAGACCAAAACTAGAAACCAAGGACTCAATACTCACGGGTGAAAGTGGCGGTGGATGTGATTGAAACCTTCTTCTGCGTGGTGGAGGAGGTGGTGGTGGTGGAGGAGGCGGTTTCTAGCGACTGTTTTCTGACCGGTTCAATCGTTATCTTCGCCTCTGAAACCTTGCGCACCGGTTCTCTAGTGGGTTCGGATTCCCTTGGCATCGATTCTGAAACCTTTCTAGAAACCATGGTCGTGGCGGTGTTGGTGGTCACGGTATCTCCTAATGGTTTTCTGCTGGGCTCGAATGGTTCTCGTTTGGGCTCTGAAACCTTCCTGCTCGACGTCGTGATGGTTTCAATGGACGGTTTCCTCCTGGTTTCAGCTCCGGTGGTGGTGGTGTTCTCTAGTGAAATCTTCGCTTCTGAGACCTTCCTGGTGATGGACGAAGACGAAGAGGAGCTAAAACTGGTGTCCACGGATCGTTTTCTGGTCTCTACTGTCTGCCTGGTCTCTGAAACCTTCCGTGGGGTCGTGGTGGTAGTGGTGGTTTCAGTGGGTCTCCTGGGCGTGGTGGTGGCGGTGGTGGTGGTGCGGGATGACCCTGGTTTCTTGGCGAGCCTGAGTTGACCTCTGATGATGCGTCGCTCCTCGTAGGACACCGCCTTCTCCAGCTGGGGGGGAGAGGTCAGAGGGGTTAGGGAAGGGAAGGGAAGGGAAGGGAAGGGAAAGGAAGGGAGAGAAATGAGAAAGGAATTGATTGGAAGTGAAGAAAAGGGAAGGAAAGGGAACAAAGGAGAAGGAAAGGGAAGAGTACAGTAGAAGTTGGACTGTATAGGGATGAGAGAGTGGGGGTACAGGTTAACTCTTGCATTAGGAAGTTAAACAGCACAGGGATGAGAGAGTGAAGATGCTGGTTAACTCTTGAATCAGGAAGTTGGACAGAACAGGGATGAGAGAGTGAAGATTCTGGTTAACTCTTGCATTAGGAAGTTGGACAGCACAGGGATGAGAGAGTGGAGGAAGTTAACTCTTGCACTGGGAAGTTGGACAGCACAGGGATGAGAGAGTGGGGGTACAGGTTAACTCTTGCATTAGGAAGTTGGACAGCACAGGGATGAGAGAGTGGGGGTACAGATTAACTCTTGCATTAGGAAGTTGGACAGCACAGGGATGAGAGAGTGGAGGAAGTTAACTCTTGCACTGGGAAGTTGGACAGCACAGGGATGAGAGAGTGGAGGAAGTTAACTCTTGCACTGGGAAGTTGGACAGCACAGGGATGAGAGAGTGGAGGAAGTTAACTCTTGCACTGGGAAGTTGGACAGCACAGGGATGAGAGAGTGGAGGAAGTTAACTCTTGCACTGGGAAGTTGGACAGCACGGGGATGAGAGAGTGGAGGAAGTTAACTCTTGCACTGGGAAGTTGGACAGCACAGGGATGAGAGAGTGGAGGAAGTTAACTCTTGCACTGGGAAGTTGGACAGCACAGGGATGAGAGAGTGGAGGAAGTTAACTCTTGCACTGGGAAGTTGGACAGCACAGGGATGAGAGAGTGGAGGAAGTTAACTCTTGCACTGGGAAGTTGGACAGCACGGGGATGAGAGAGTGAAGATGCTGGTTAACAATTGTAATAGGATGTTGAACAGCACGGGAAAGAGTGAAGGCAACTCGCGCATTAGAAAATTGGGGAGCACAGGGATGAGAGAGTAAAGATGCTAGTTAACTTTTGCATGAGGAAGTTGGACGGCAGAGGGGCGAGTGCCAGACAGTACAGGTCGGGTCCTCACCATCATCTCCAGCCTGACCACGTCCCATATGGAGTGGATGGACTCGAGGTAGCCGGGCAGGTTCTCCTTGGGCACCTCCAGATCCTCCAGCAGCTTCTTGTTGCTGGCGGCCCGCTCGATGCGCTTCACCTTGGTCAGGTCCACGCCGCTGTCCACCGGCTTGCCCGTCACGAACCTGGGGGGAGAGGGGGTCAGGAGGGGAGCCGCGGGGTGGGGAGCGGCCGGTGTGCGGATGAGTGGTGAAGGAGGGAAGGTTAGGGAAGGCTGGGGAGTATTGGGGGAGGAATGTTTGTGAAGAAGTGAGGGTTAGCAGACAAGAAGGACAGATGTGTGTGTGTGTGTGTGTGTGTGTGTGTGTGTGTGTGTGTGTGTGTGTGTGTGTGTGTGTGTGTGCAACTCACCTGGTGGGGGAGGACTCCTTGCTGAAGGGGGCGGGGGAGCTCTCCTTGCTGGGGCGGGGGGCGGGGGAGCCCTCCTTGCTGCGGGGGACGGATTTACCCCGTGCAGGGGAGGAGGAGCGTTCCCTGGTGGGAGAGCGGGTGGGGGAGCGGGTGGGGGAGGAGGAGGGGGAGGCGGAGGCGTGCCTGGTGGCGGCCATGGCGGACCGTACCAGGCTGGAGGAGGTGATGGGCAGGGCGTGGGGCAGCGTGTCCTCGTCCTCGCCCAGCTTGTGGATGTGGCGCGGCACGATGAGCGGCTCCTCCACGGGCTGACGCGGCTCCTCCCGCGGCGCCTCCTCCTTCCTCAGGGGCTCCTTGGGTGCCTGCCGCGGGGACTCCCTCACGGGCTGCCGCGGCTCCTCCCGCGGCGCCTCCTCCTTCCTCAGGGGCTCCTTGGCTGCCTGCCGCGGGGACTCCCTCACGGGCTGACGCGGCTCCTCCCGCGGCGCCTCCTTCAGGGGCTCTCTGGGCTCCTCTGCGGCGGGCTGCTTGGGCTCCTCCTGGGCGGGGCGGCGAGGCTCCTCCTTCACCGGCTCCCGCGGCTCCCAGGCGGGCTGTCGCGGGGCCTCCCTCAGGGGCTGGCGCGGCTCCTCCTTCACGGGCTCCTCCCTCACAGGCTGGTCCCGCTTGGGCGTGGGCGTGGGCGCAGCCTTGAAGAGCGGGCGCCTGATGGGCGTGGGCGAGGGAGCAGTGTCCTGGCTCGGCTGCTCGAAGAGGGAGCGCCGCGAGAACACCGACTCCTTCATCTCGAAGGACGGCTTGCGGCCCGGCCGGTCGGGGCGCGCCTCGGGGGCCGGCGCCTCGGGCTGACTGGCGGCGGCGCGGTTGAACAGCGAGCGCCTGGCGGCCACGCTGCCGCTGCTGGTGAGGCTGATGGGGGCGGGGCTCCGCTCTGGGGCGGGGCTGCGTCCCACAGGCTGCTGCGGGGTCTCCTCTGCCGGGGCGGGGCTGGGGGCCGGGGCCTTGTCCTCGACGGGGGCGGGGCGAGGTTCCTCCTCGGGGCGGGCGTCGTCCCGCGGTGCCTCGTCGCTGGGGCGCCGCTCCCCGGGCCGCCGCCGCTCGGGGCCGCGAGTGGGCGTGGTTTTGCCGTCGCTGGGGCGGCGCTCGAAGGAGTTCCGCTTCTCCGCCAGCCACGGCCTGTCCCGCGGGGCGCGCCGCGGCTCCTGCGCCGGCGCCTTCTTGTCCTTGGTCAGGCTCTTGTCGCTCAGTCGGGACTCCAGCGGCCGCGTCTTCTTCCCGGGGCTGTCCGGGGCGCGGCGGGGGGAGGTCTTCCTCTCGGGCTCCTCGGTCTCCTCAGGGGAGGAGTCGCCGGGCGCCTCGGGCTCCTCGGGATACTCGGAGGGCTCGCGCACCAGCGAGGGGCGGTGCACCTTGTGGTAGGGCAGGTCCGGCGCGGCCGACACGTCCTCGATCTCCGGCCCCCGCGGCTCCTCCTGCGGCAGCGGCTTCATGTCCTCCGTCATGGGCGTCTCGGGCATGGTGACCACGGGGGCGCGGTCCTCCGGCACCTCCAGGGTGCTGCCACCCCGGGGCTCCGTCTGGCGGCCTCGCGGGGTCTTGTCGCTGGGCTTGACGGGGCCTCGCTTGTCGCCTGGGCGCGTGGCAGCGGGGCGGCTGGGGGCGGCGGGCTCCCGCTTATCGGGGGAGCGGGTGGCGGGGGTGCCGGCTTTGCGGGGGGACTGAGAGAGCCGCGTGGGGCGTGTTGTGCCCCGCTCAGGCTCGGTGGGGCGCTCCGCGGGGCGGCGTCCCCGGGGGCCTCGCTCCCCGTTGACGCGGGGCTCGGCTGGCGTGCGGGGCGCCTCGCCGTTGACGCGGGGCTTGCCCTCGGGGGAGGCGGCCTTCCTGGGAGAGGTAGGGCGCTGCGCGGTCTTGGCGGGGGTCCTGGTGGGGCTGCGGGGCTCCTCCGGGGCCTTCTTGCAGCACCCCTTCCCCGTGGGGGTGATCTCGGGGCTGCGGCGGTCCGGCGAGCGTGGAGTGCGCTGGGGTGAGCTGGGGCCGCGCTGGGGGGAAGTGGGGGAGGTGGTTTTGGCGGGGCGGCGCGGGGTGGCGGCCTTGCGGGGTGGGGAGTCGTCCTGCGGGGCCGGGGCACGCCTGCCGGTGCTGGCCGGGGCGCGCCGCGCCGGCTCCTCCGCCTTCCTGGGGCTCACCTCGCGCCGCTTCTTCGGGGCCTCCTCCACGCCCCGCCGCGGCCGCTGCCCCGGCCTGGCTCCTGGAGCCTTCCTGGACGGGGCGGGGGCCTCTTGGGGCTCCTCCTCCGAGGGGGAGGTGGTCTCCTCCAGAGGCTCCTCCTCCTCCTCCCTGGGCTCCTCCTCAGGCTCCTCCTCCTCCTCAGTCTCGTGCCGGGGCTCGATCTCGGGCTCTGACAAGTTGTCGTCGGGCAGGGGGCGACGCGCCGGAGCCGCGGGGCTGGCGGGGGCCTCGGCGACCTTGGCGGCGGCGTCCTCGAAAAAGCGCTTCTTGTTGAGGGTGTTGGTGCGGTCAGGCCGCGAGGACGGCCGCTCGTCGCCGCCCTCGGGCCGCGGGCCGCTGCCGGGCGCGAAGCGGTTCTTGAGCGCCGACACGGAGCCGTACGGGATGGGGTCCGGCTCCTCCGGCTGCTCCGCTTCAGCCGGCCGCCGCTCGGGGGACCGGCTGGCGGGGCTGGCGGGGCTGGCAGGGCTGCCGCGGGGGCTGACGGGCGTGGCGGGGGAGGCGGGGCTGGCGGGCGTGGCTCGCAGGGCCGCGGGTACCGTGCGTGGTGTGGCGGGCGTGGCGCGGGGCGTGGCGGGGATAGGCTTGCTGACTGGCGTGCTCATGGCGGGTGTGGGCGTGTCTGTAGGCGTGGCCTTGCTGGGGGTGGGCGTGGCCCGCGTGGGAGTGGGCGTGCTCATGGCGGGTGTGGGCGTGTCTGTAGGCGTGGCCTTGCTGGGGGTGGGCGTGGCCCGCGTGGGAGTGGGCGTGGTCTTGGCGGGTGTGGGCGTGTCTGTAGGCGTGGCCTTGCTGGGGGTGGCCGTGGCCCGCGTGGGAGTGGGCGTGGTCTTGGCGGGTGTGGGCGTGTCTGTAGGCGTGGCCTTGCTGGGGGTGGGCGTGGCCCGCGTGGGAGTGGGCGTGCTCTTGGCGGGTGTGGGCGTGTCTGTAGGCGTGGCCTTGCTGGGGGTGGGCGTGGCCCGCGTGGGAGTGGGCGTGGTCTTGGCTGTGGGGGTGGTCTTGGTGGTGGGGATCGTTCTGGTGGTGAGGGGGGTTTTGGTGGAAGGCGTGGGCGTGAGCGTGGGGGCGGCCGTGACGTTGGCGGTGAGGGTGGTGGTGACGGTGGCCCTGGGGGACACGCGGCGCTCCTCGCCCGTCTCGGTGAGCAGCACGTCCGTGGTGTGCACGCGCTTGGTCACGTTGTAGCGCTGGCCCGTGGTGCGGCTGACGCGAGTCTCCACCACCACGGGCACGGGGCGCCCGTCGGGGCCGGGCTCCTCCCGCTGCCGCGTCAGCACCACCTCGTCGTCGGCGGACGGGAAGAACCCGTCGTCGTCCTCCTCGTTGTCGCCGCCGCCCTCGGGTCGGATGACCACGAAGGACGTCTCCCGCTCGGGCACCAGCACCGGCACTGAGCGCAGCACCGTCTTGCTGGTGTACTCGCTGCCGTCCGCGCGGCGCCGAACCTCCACCACGGTGCGCACCACGCTGCCGTCCTCCTCCTCCTCCTCGTGCTCCTCGGCGCTCACCACGGCGTCCTCGGGGCTGCTGTCGCCCGGCTCGGGCCTATCCCCGCCCCGCCCGCTCGAAGTGCGCAGCGTCACCTCCACTTCGTGACCGCGCCCCGCCGTACGCTCCGTGCGCTCCACCGTGTACTGTACGCCGTCGGCGCGGCGGCGAGTCTCCACCACCGTGCACACGCGCGTGCCGACCTCGTCCGTGCCCTCCTCGCGCCGCGTGTCCAGCAGCTCGTCCTCGTGGGTCGCCGTCAGCGTGAGCGGTGCGGGCGTGCTGAAGGTGCGGTGCACGTGCTGGGTGGTGTACACGCTGCCGTCGGGCCGCTGCACACGCTGGCTCACGGTGCGCACCACCGTGCCGTCCTCGGTCTCCTCCTCCGTCTCGTTCTCGTCCAGCACCTCGTGGCCGACGTGGCGCGGGTGCAGGGCGTGGGCCTGGTACACGCGGGACGTGCGCCGCAGCGTGTACTGCAGGCCCGACACGCTGCTGCGGCGGCGCTCCGTCACGGCGCGGCACCGCGAGCCGTCCTTGAGCGTCTCCTCCTTCACGTCCTCTTGCAGCAGCTCGTCGCCGGGCCGCGCCACGGTCAGCACGGGCTCGGGCATGCGCGGCACGCGCAGCACGCGGTGCCGCATGTACTCGGTGCCGTCCTTGGCGCGGCGCCGCTCCACGATGGTCTTGACGGTGCTGCCGTCCTCCAGGGTCTCCTCCTTCACGTCCTCCTTCAGCAGCTCGTCGTCGGGACTCACCGCGATGCCGCACGCCGCCACGCCGCCCACGGGCCCGCCGCTCAGCTCGGCCTCGGTGCCCTGGAAGCGGCGCGTCACGTACTCGAAGGAGTAGGTGGAGCCGTCCTGGCGCCGCCGCGTCTCCGTCACCACCCGCACGGCGCGGCCCGCCTCGTCCTTGTCGTCCCGCTCGTTGCGACTCAGCACCTCGTCGTCGTTGTCCATGCCGGGCATGCCGCAGCCGCCCACCTCCACGGCGGAGAGCGTCATGCGGCGGGAGCGGAACACCTGGCGGTGCGTGTACTCCTCGCCCTGCGGCGTGCGCCGCGTCTGCGTCACCGTGCGCACCGTGGCGCCGTCGTCGGCCGTCTCCTCGGCCTCGCGCGTCTCCAGTACCTCGTCGTCATCGGAGGGCGTGATGCGCGTGGTGCGCACCTTGGCCGTCTTGTACACCTTCTTGGTGGTGTACTCCATGCCGCCACTCTTGCGCCGCGTCTCCGTCACCGTGCGGATGGTGGCGCCGTGCTCGTCCGTTTCGGTGGTCTCGTCGGTGGACAGCAGCTCGTCGTCCTCGTTGTAGGCCACGTCCTCGGGGTGGTCGTAGTCGAAGATCTTGGAGGTCTTGAGCACGTTCTTGGTGGTGTAGGTGATGCCGTCGGGGCGCCGCCGCGTCTCCGTGATGATCTTGATCTTGTTGCCCTCCTCGTCCTCCTCCTCGGCCACGTCCCGCTCCAGCACCTCGTGCTCGGGGTTGCCCACCAGGATCTCGTCAATCTCGCCCTCGGTGTCCACGGTCTTGGTGCTGCGCGCCACGCGCCGCGCCGTGCACTCGCTGCCGTCCTTGCGGCGCCGCGTCTGCACCAGCATGCGCACCACGTGGCCCGCCTCGTCCACCACGTCCTCCTCGTGCTCCATCACCACCTCCTCCTCCTCCTCCTCGCCGCCGCGGCTCAGGTAGGTGTCCAGCTTGTCCAGCTCCGACATGATGCTCGCCTCCATCTGCTGCTCGATGGCCGCCAGCTGCTGGGCCTTGCGCACGTCCTTGGCGGGTGTGCCCTTAGCGGCGGTGGGGCGCGTCGGGGACTTGTTGGGGGAGGCGGGGCCGGAGCCGGGGCTGGGGGAGTCTTTCTGTGCGCCAGTCTTGCGGGAGGCGTGGCCCCGCGGGGACGCCTCGCCGGGCGTGCGTCGGGACGGCGACGTGGGCGACGACTTCTCGCTGCCGCCGCCGCCGCCGCGCCTGCCGGAGGACAGGTCCAGCTCGCGGGAGATCTTGCGTTCAGACACCTTGCGGGGCGACTCGCGGCGCACGGGGATCTCGGACTGTCGGCCGCGCGGCGAGCGGGAGGAGGAGGTCTTCTCCTCCCGGGAGGTCTTCCTGGAGGAGGAGGTGATGGTGGTGGTGGTGTTGGTGTTGGTGGAGGTCTTCCGTGCCTTGTTCAGCTCGTGGATCACGTTCTCGCTCTCGCTCCTGAGGGCGGCCTCGTCGTCGGAGGTGAGGCGGCCCTCGGTGTCCTCGGCGGAGGAGCGGCGCTCCCGCAGGACGCGCGTCGGGGACACGGAGTCGCGCACCTCCTTGTTCTTGAGGGACATGAAGCCGCCGCCGGCCAGCGCGCGGGACTGGATGCTGTACGTGTTCTTGGTCACGTTGACCACCGCGTCGCCGTCGCCCTCGCCGTCACTCAGCTCGCCCAGGATGCGCTGGAACCTGCTGCCGCGCCCCTCGTCGCCCTGCCGCACGCGCTCCTCCAGCGCCTCCTCCACGCCGCCGTCCACGCCGCGCAGGGTCAGGCCGCCCAGGCGCACGTTCTGTGTCGAGATGGACTCCGTCACGGCCTTGTCGCCCTCCACGTGCATGGTGACCTGGGGGAGGGGGAGGGTTAGGGCACACACACACACACACACACACACACACACACACACACACACCGCCTCCACAACCCATTACCTTCCCCCCTGGCGGTGCACAGACCCCCCAGCCCCCCAGCCAACCCCCTTCCCCTGCCCCCCACCTGTATGTTAGAGGTGCGCCGCACGGGGGCGGGGGACGAGGCCAGGTCCTCCCCGCCGCTGCCGCCGTCGTCCGTCACCGCCAGGGCGCCCAGCGACTCCTCGTCATTCTGCATCATCTCACGCAGTCGTTGTTCCTTCAGTTTGTACATCCGGGCGCGGATACGACGACGCTCGCCGAAGTCCTCCGCGCGCTGCCACTGTGGGGGAGATGAGTGGAGATGAGTGGAGATTAGTGGAGACGAGCGGAGATGAGTGGAGATGAGTGGAGATGAGTGGAGATGAACGGAGATGAGCGGAGATTAGTGGAGATGAGTGGAGATGAACGGAGATGAGCGGAGATTAGTGGAGATGAGTGGCAGGTGAACGACCCCCAGACACTACCATCACCATACCACCATACCCTCCCTACAACAGAGACACCACACCACAAACACCGCATTTTCACCATACTCTCAACACACGCACACCATACCCATCACTACACCTTTCACCATATCACTATACCATCACCATACCACCATGCCCATCACTACACTGTCACCATACCTTCCTCATACCCATATTCCATTCACCACATCCTTCAGCCTTTTATAACCATACCAGCGCCGCCCCATACACCATACACCATACCTTCACTATACCCACACCACACCTAACCTTCACCATACCCACACCACTCACCACACCCATATCACATTACCACACCATCACCATCACCACCATCACCACACTCACCATACATCGCAGTCTCTCCTCGTCAGTGATGGTGTCCAGGTCTGCCAGGGAGGTACACGCCCCTAAGGAGGGCGCCGCCACTGAGCTCATCCCCGCCTGAGGAAGGGAGATGGGGTGTGAGGGGGAGGGGGAGGACATGGGAGTACACAAGGACAATATATACTGGGGGATTGTGTGGGGAGGGAAGGGGAAGGGAGGGGAGGTAAAAAGAAGAGGAAGAGGTGGGGAAGAGATGGGCAAGTGAGGAGAGGGAAAGGGGAAGAGGTTGGGAAGAGGAGGCAAGGGGAAGAGATGGGGAAGAGAGAAGAGGGAAAGAAGGAAAAGGGAAGGGGAAGAAAGAAGGGGAAGAGAAGAAGGGGAAGAGAAGAAGGGGAAGAGGAGAAGGGGAAGAGAAGAAGGGGAAGAGAAGAAGGGGAAGAGAAGAAGGGGAAGAGGAGAAGGGGAAGAGAAGAAGGGGAAGAGGAGAAGGGGAAGAGAAGAAGGGGAAGAGGAGAAGGGGAAGAGAAGAAGGGGAAGAGAAGAAGGGGAAGAGAAGAAGGGGAAGAGGAGAAGGGGAAGAGGAGAATGGGAAGAGGGATATGAGAACAGAGTAAGAAGAAAGGAGAAAGGAAAACGAAGGAGGAGGAGGAGGAGGAGGAAAGGGAGGAAGGAAAGGATGAGGAAAAGGAATTAAGAAGCAAATTAAGAGGAGGAAAAAAAGAGATAAAGAAAAAGAAAAGGGAGAAAAGAAAGAAGAAATGGAGGAGGAGAAAGCGAAGAGGGAAGAAGGAGAAGAGGAAGAGGAAAGGAAAAGAGAAAGGAAGGAGGAAAGAAAAGGAAGGAAGGAGAGGAAAGGAAGGAAAGAAGAAGGAGAGAGAGAGGAAAAAGGAAGAAGGGAGAGAAGGAAGGAAGGAAGGAAGGAGAGGAAAGGAAGGAAAGAAGAAGGAGAGAGAGAGAGAGGAAAATGGAAGAAGGGAGAGAAGGAAGGAAGGAAGGAAGGAGAGAAAAGAAAAGGAAGAAAAAGCTAACACACACACACACACACACACACACACACACACACACACACACACACACACACACACACACACACACACACTCCACCCTCCTATTAAGCACAGTAACACACCCTCCACTCCCTCTTCCACCCTATTTCTCGCCCATAGAAGGAAAGGGAGGAGGAGGAAGAAGAAAAGGAGGAGGAGGAGGAGGAGGAGGAGGAGGAGGAGGAAGAGGAGGGTAATAGAGTGTGTCATAACCCTTTTTAAATAACCTTTTAACCCCCTGTCTATCTGTCTATCTATCTATCTATCTGTCTATCTGTCTATCTATCTATCTATCTGTCTATCTATCTATCTGTCTATCTATCTATCTATCTATCTGTCTCTGTCTATTCATTTTCTTCCTTATTTTTCTTCATTAGTTAAAAAAAATGAAATAGGAGGAGGAGGAGGAGGAACCCACACTACCCACAAGACAGGTTTTATCACTCTCTCTCCTCCTCCTCCTCCTCCTCCTCCTCTTCTCCTCCTCCTCCTCCTCTTCTTCTTCTCCTCCTCCTCCTCCTCTCCTCATCTTCTTCATCTTCATCTCTTCTCTTTCCTTCCTTCCTTCCTTTCCTTCCTTCATTATCTCTATCCTCATTTTCCTCCCTCCTTTCCTCCTTTTTTTCTCTCCATCTCTATTTTTTCTCTCCCTTTCCTCCATCTCATTTTTCCTTCCTGTAATTTCTCCCTCCGACGGATTGTATTTCTCTCTCTCTCTCTCTCTCTCTCTCTCTCTCTCTCTCTCTCACACTCACTCACACACACACACACACACACACACACACACACACACACACACACACACACACACACACACACACTCAAGACATTAGTCATTTTGGGACTAAACAAACACTCGAATGTGTCTTCCTCCTCCTCCTCCTCCTCCTCCTCCTCCTCTACTTTCTTCCTCAATTTAGTCACCTCATCCTCCGCCACCTCTCTCACTTTCATTTTTTATTGCTTTCCTCCTCCTCCTCCTCCTCTTCCTCTTCCTTCGTCTTCTCTTCCTCCTCAACGGGCAGGCCTCCGAGTGGCTTCCCCAAGGGTCAGTGCTGGGACCCATTCTCTTCATCACTGTCATCAACGACGCAGTCTAAAATTCTCCTAATCAAAGTTTGCTGGCGACGCTTAAGGGGACCCTCCAAACAGACCCTGACCTGTATAATCTAATGGTCTGGAGAGGTAAATGTCCTTCAACGTTGACCAGTGAAAAGTCATCCATTTTGGGCCCAGGGACAGTAGCCATAGATACACCCGAAATTGACTTGTTGCCTGCTGTTCTATTTTATTTTGGGGGAAGCGTCAAGCCGGCTTCCTTGTTGTTGATTTAGTTTATGGCTTCCTTGAGTTGCCTCCCTCGCTGTATAAAAGTAAATAAGAGGAATCGGATTTCAGGAACCTTTCACACGAGCGGTTTCTGCCGATCCGGCGAGCGGCAGCCGCATGGCACCTGGACATCCACGGTCAAGTGTGGCGTCTGCCGCATCCGCTTCGGTGTCTCCTTCAGTCATATTTGTAATCTTCTCCTGAGGGATCCCACAAACAAGGCGTCTTTCAATCTCGGAGATCAGCAGCTCCGTGTCATGATGATTTAAATTAGCCATAACCCAGAAATTTGGATGCACTAAATGTCGTACAGAGGTATACAGAATTAATATGTAAGACACTTACATTTTCAATATACAGTAATTGAAAGTTCATAAGATGGAAAATATAGTGCATACCAGCTTTTCCAATGATGCAGACAAAGTGGTCGCGTGCCCTTCCTCCCAGTGCTGACAGACAACTATCCCTCAAACACCGCCTGTGTGAACGCGCCCATAGGAGTCAATGTAAAGCTAAACCGTCCGGCACGCGCCACAGCGGCAGAAACCGATCGTGTGAAAGGGGCCTTAGTAAATAAAGGGTATCGCTCTAGTTCCACCCAAGGCACACATCCGTCACTGTCACAGCATCAGTCGGTGGAACAAACTCAGGATTGGAACAGGAGAAAGCCCAATCTCTCCCAGTCCTTTTTTCTTTCGCTCCAAACTAACCGGAGACCTACAAAAAGCGGCCAAACAATTCCAGGACAGACATTAGCTGGTTTCTTTAAATTTTTCGCACTGAGTCATCCGCCACTGCAACAACCTTCCTGCAGATACGGTCAGTGTGAGAACGGTCAACTCCTTCCAGAGTCGCCTTGACCGTTAAGTTGCTGCGTCAGGAGTGAAGTGAACATTCCCTGGCATGAATACACCACGTGCCAGACACTCGTATTATCAAATGTTTGTGGCTCTTGTTATGACCGTTTATCAAGCCCACGAGGGAGCTACGCCGAGTTGTTCTGAGTTTTTCCCCTTCACGGCGCAGAACCCTTCCAAAACTGCCGCTAGGGTAAAAAAACCACACCTGGAAAGTAGTTTCGTTTAGTCGGCGCAACATCTGTGGTCATATGCCGGAGAGAGACAGAAGGGGAAGGAATTATAGGAGAAGGGAACAGATCACAGGAGACGGGACACAACCCCCGATTAATACCTGGTACCCATTCACTGCTGGGTGGACAGGGGCGTAGGGTATCGGAAAAGCCGCCCAAATCTTTCCACTCCGCCCGGGAATCGAACCCGGGCTCTCTCGGTTGTGAGACGAGTGTGCTAACCACTGCACCACGAAGCCCCCGACCACACCTGGAAACCCCGATAACTTCTGCGAGACTTTTGAAATATATGCACTTGGGTTTCGAATTGTATAATGATATGGACCTAAGTCTGATCCGCACTGAGGTAGGCAGACGCGTTATGACCCTGAGACTGTAAGGTGCCTACTCTGCCATGCTTCCAGGCTTCTTCCTCATATCTTCCTCCTCTTCCTCCTCCTCCTCCTCTTAGTATTCTATCTACATTCCTCTTGTTCCACCACCACCACCACCACCGCCAATACTAATAAAGGTCAAAGGTCACCGCCACTAACGAGGTCAACATTAGCATCACCTGTTCTTAATTAGGGGACGAAATTAAGGTCACAGGTGCTTACGAGGCAATTAAACAGGTGTGTGGAGGTAATAGTAGTAGTAGTAGTAGTAGTAGTAGTAGTAGTAGTAGCAGTAGTAGTAGTAGTAGTAGTCGTAATAGTAGAAAATCCATCTATCTTCATATACTCTCTCTCTCTCTCTCTCTCTCTCTCTCTCTCTCTCTCTCTCTCTCTCTCTCTCTCTCTCTCTCTCTCTCTCTCTCTCTCTCTCTCTCTCTCTCTCTCTCTCTCTCTCTCTCTCTCACCAGACGGAAGACAAACATGGAATCCACTCAACCTCCTCCTCCTCCTCCTCCTCCTCCTCCTCCTCCTCCACCTCTCCATCTTGTCTCCTCTTCATCTCCACTTCTTTTCTCAATCTCCACTTTACCTCCACTTGTTCTTCCCTTTTCTCGATTTCTCCTCCACTCATCTCCATTTCGTCTTCCTCATCTCCATCTCATCTCCTTTTTATTTACTTTTTTTCTTTCCTTCGTCTTTATCTCCTTTTCTTCTGGTCATCTCCATTCTATTCCTATTTCTGCCGTGGTAGACGGTCACTGTTCTTCCCCTAAATCTATTAACAGTGGTGTCCCACAGGGTTCTGTCCTATCTCCCACTCTTTTTCTGTTGTTCATTGATGATCTTCTTTCCAAAACGAACTGTCCTATCCATTCCTACGCCGATGATTCCACTCTGCATTATTCAACTTCTTTTAATAGAAGACCCACCCTTCAGGAACTTAACGACTCAAGGCTGGAGGCTGCAGAACGCTTAGCCTCAGACCTTACTATTATTTCCGATTGAGGCAAGAAGAACCTGGTGTCCTTCAACGCCTCAAAAACACAGTTTCTCCACCTATCCACTCGACACAATCTTCCAAACAACTATCCCCTATTCTTTGACAACACCCAGCTATCATCTTCCTCAACACTAAACATCCTCGGTCTATCCTTAACTCAAAATCTCAAATGGAAACTTCATATCTCATCTCTTACTAAATCAGCTTCCTCGAGGCTGGGCGTTCTGTACCGTCTCCGCCAGTTCTTCTCCCCTGCACAGTTGCTGTCCATATACAGGGGCCTTGTCCGCCCTCGTATGGAGTATGCATCTCACACAGCTCTTCTGGACAGAGTGGAGGCTAAGGCTCTTCGTCTCATCAGCACTCCTCCTCATACTGATAGTCTTCTACCTCTTAAATTCCGCCGCAATGTTGCCTCTCTTTCTATCTTCTATCGATATTTCGCTGACTGCTCTTCTGAACTTGCTAACTGCATGCCTCCCCCTCCCATGGCCCGCTGCACTCGACTTTCTACTCATGCTCATCCCTATACTGTCCAAACCCCTTATGCAAGAGTTAACCAGCATCTTCACTCTTTCATCCCTCACGCTGGTAAACTCTGGAACAATCTTCCTTCATCTGTATTTCCTCCTGCCTACGACTTGAACTCTTTCAAGAGGAGGGTATCAGGACACCTCTCCTCCTGTATTTGATCTTCCTTTCGGCCACCTCTTTTGTTTTACTTTAGGAGCAGCGAGTAGCGGGCTTTTTTTTTGTATTATTGTTTTCTTTTTTTGTGTGCCCTTGAGCTGCCTCCTTTGTTGTAAAAAAAAAAAAAAAAAAAAAAATCTCCTCATTTTATTGATTGTATTCTCCATTTATCTCCACTCATCTCCACTTTGTCTCGACGTCATCTCCACCGTTTTTCACCTGTTAGCATTATCTCCACTCATCTCCACTAACTTTCTTTATGTCCACTCATCTCCACTCATCTTCACAATCCTCCACTCATCTCCACTGACCTCTGTTATCCTTCACTCATCTCCACTACCTCAAATTCATATCCAACATCCTCCACTCATCTCCACTGACCTACACTCATCTCCACTATCCTACACTCATCTCCTCTAACCTCCACACATTTTCCTTAACACTCACTCATCTCCACTAACCTCCATTAACCTACACTCATCTCCACTCATCTCCTTTCTCCTCCACTGAACTCCAATTATCTCCACTCATCTCCACTAACCTCCACTTATCTCCACTAACCTCCACTAACCTCCACTCATCTCCACTAACCTCCACTCATCTCCACTAACCTCCACTCATCTCCACTGACCTCCACTCATCTCCTTTCTCCTCCACTCATCTCCACTAACCTCCACTCATCTTCACTAACCTCCACTCATCTCCACTGACCTCCACTCATCTCCACTAACCTCCACTCATCTCCACTAACTTCCACTCATCTCCACTAACCCTCACTCATCTCCACTAACCCTCACTCATCTCCACTAACCCTCACTCATCTCCACTAACCTCCACTCATCTCAACTAACCCTCACTCATCTCCACTAACTTCCACTCATCTCCACTAACCTCCACTCATCTCCACTAACCTCCACTCATCTCCAATCATCTCCACTAACTTCCATTCATCTCCACTAAGTCAAATTCATTTCCAGTTTGCTCCACTCATCTCCACTAACCTCTACTCATCTCCACTAACCTCCATTAACCTCTACTCATCTCCACTTACCTCCACTCATCTCCATTCTCCTCCACTCATCTCCTTTCTCTTCCACTCATCTATACTAACCTCCACTCATCTTCCTTAACACTCACTCATCTCCATTCGCATTCACTCATCTCCACTCATCTCCACTTACCTGTTTTGTGTAGTGGAGGACACCTTTGCAAAATCAGTTCTGGAAGGAGAGAGAAAAAAAAGATAAAATTAGTGACGGAATATACAAATTAATACACTTCGAAATAACTATACAACTTAAACAATTTCTATGCATAATAAAGTCCCTCACTAACAGACGTCATCCCTTCCTTTCCTCCTCCTCCTCCTCCTCCTCCTCCTCCTCCTTCTTTTTCTTCTTCATCTTCGTCAGCCATTGCCAACACAAAACCAACGGCCGCTTCTTCTCCCAAACTGTTCCCGCCTTCGTTGTGTCGCAAGCTCTCCCTCACCAACAGACATCATCCCTTCCTTTCCTCCTCCTCCTCCTCCTCCTCCTCCTCCTTCCTCTTCTTGGTCAGCCACTGCCAACACAAACCTAACGGCATCTTCTAATGTCTAAACTGTTCCTCGCCTTCGCTACATCCCCCAATCTTCACTACCAATGACTCTTATCAAATTATTTGCATCATACTATTACCAAGAGAAAATCAGAGTGCTGGGTGTTGCCATTAACCCGTAAAAGGCGATCATGGAAAGCTTGTATGTCGGGAGCGGCGTCTGACTGACTGATAGTGTTGGAACTGACCTCAAGGGAACGGCCGAGGAA
>NW_026111946.1:115000-120000 GCF_024679095.1 Eriocheir sinensis
GAGGAGGAGGATGGGGAGAAGAAGGTGAAGGTGGTCTCTCTCTCTCTCTCTCTCTCTCTCTCTCTCTCTCAGGATCAAAAGACTTATAATCTTAAGGTCATATTCTTCCTAAACCACACCTTCCACAAGCTCACACATTTGACAAGGCTTTCGTAGGAGTTATGAGCATTTCCAGGGGTAGTTTCATGACCCTGGTGGTAGTGTGACCCTTCCTCTGTACCGTGAACCTAAAGAAACACACATTTGACAAGGCTTTCGTAGGAGTTGTGGGCATTTCCAGGGGTAGTTTCATGACCCTGGTGGTAGTGTGACACTTCCTCTGTACCGTGAACCTAAAGAAACACGTATTTAACAAGGCTGTGGGAGTTGTGGGCATTTCAGGGGTAGTTTTGTGACCTTCCTCTGTACCGTTAACCTAAAGAAACACACATTTGACACGGCTTTCGTAGGAGTTGTGGGCATTTCCTGGGGTAGTTTGTTGACCCTGGTGGCAGTGTGACCCTGCCTCTGTACCGTGAACCTAAAGAAACACATTTGACAAGGGTAGGAGTTAGGGCATTTCCAGGGTAGTTTCATGACCTGGTGGTAGTGTGACCTTCCTCTGTACCGTGAACCTAAAGAAACACACATTTGACAAGGGGTAGTTTCATGACCCTGGTGGTAGTGTGACCCTTCCTCTGTACCGTGAACCTAAAGAAACACACATTTGACAAGGCTTTCATAGGAGTTGTGGGCATTTCCAGGGGTAGTTTTATGACCCTGGTGGTAGTGTGACCCTTCCTCTGTACCGTGAACCTAAAGAAACACATTTGACAAGGCTTTCATAGGAGTTGTGGGCATTTCCAGGGGTAGTTTCATGACCCTGGTGGTAGTGTGACCCTTCCTCTGTACCGTGAACCTAAAGAAACACGTATTTAACAAGGCTTTCGTGGGAGTTGTGTGCATTTCCAGGGGTAGTTTCATGACCCTGGTGGTAGTGTGACCCTTCCTCTGTACCGTGAACCTAAAGAAACACTTATTAGAACCCGATTGAGCTCCTATTTGGCCTTTGGAGGTGGTTGATGTGAAGGCTGGAGGCGGGTGAAGATACCGACCGTGGTGTGGGTAGCGGCGGGCACCATAGCCTCGGCATTCTCAAGCAAATAAACAAACAAGGCAAGGGTCCATATCTTCAAACCATCAAGCATTTCGGGGGAAGGGAAGGGAAGGAGAGAGGAAAGGAAGGGAAGGAGAGAGGAAAGGAAGGGAAGGAGAGAGGAAAGGAAGGGAAGGAGAGAGGGAAGGAAGGGAAGGAGAGAGGAAAGGAAGGGAAGGAGAGAGGAAAGGAAGGGAAGGAGAGGAGAGAGAAGGAAAGAGAAGGGAAGGAGAGAGGAAAGGAAGGGAAGGAGAGAGGAAAGGAAGGAAAGAGGAGAGGAGAGAGAAGGAAAGAGAAGGGAAGGAGAGAGGAAAGGAAGGGAAGGAGAGAGGAAAGGAAGGGAAGGAGAGAGGAAAGGAAGGGAAGGAGAGAGGAAAGGAAGGGAAGGAGAGAGGGAAGGAAGGGAAGGAGAGAGGAAAGGAAGGGAAGGATAGAGGTAAGGAAGGAAGGAGAGAAGGAAGGAAGGAGAGAGGAAGAAGGAAGGAGAGGGAAGAAAGGGAAGGAAGGAAAGGAAGATTAGGGTAATGTAAGGTAAGTTAAGGTAAGGTAAGGTAAGGAAGGGAAGGAGAGTGAACCGAAAGGAGATTAGGTAAGAAGGGAAGGGGAGGGAACAATGGGAAAGTTAGGTAAGGTAAGGTAAGGTAAGGTAAGGAAGGGAAGGAAGGGAAGGAGAGCAAAAAAAAAAGCTAAGGTAAGTTCAGGAAAGGAAGGGAAGGGAAGGGGCAAGGAAGGGAAGGAGGGGGAATAGAGGGAAGGTTAGGTAAGTTAAGGTAAGGTAAGGTAAGGTAAGGTAAGGTAAGGAAGGGAAGGAGGGGGAATAGAGGGAAGGTTAGGTAAGGTAAGGTAAGGTAAGGTAAGGTAAGGAAGGGAAGGAGGGGGAATAGAGGGAAGGTTAGGTAAGGTAAGGTAAGGTAAGGTAAGGTAAGGTAAGGAACGTTGGGGAATAGAAGTAATGTTAGGTAAGGTAATGTAAGGTAAGGTAAGGAAGGGAAGGAGGGGGAATAGAAAGATTAGGGAAGAGGAAGGAGAGGGGAGAAAGGGAATGTTAGGTAAGTTAAGGTAAGGTAAGGTACGGTAAGGTAAGGTAAGGAAGGGAAGGAGAGAGGAAAAGAAGGGAAGGAGAGAGAACATAAAGAAGATTAGGTAAGAAGGGAAGGAGAGGGAAGAAAGGGAATGTTAGGTAAGGTAAGGTAAGGTAAGGTAAGGTAAGGTAAGGTAAGGAAGGGAAGGAGGGGAGATAAAAGACATTAGATCAGGCTTTCCTAGAAGTTATGATCATTTCCAGGGGTAGTTTTATGACCCTGGTGGTAGTGTGACCCTTCCTCTGTACCGTGAACCTAAAGAAACACACATTTGACAAGGCTTTCATAGGAGTTGTGGGCATTTCCAGGGGTAGTGTTATGACCCTGGTGGTAGTGTGACCCTTCCTCTGTACCGTGAACCTAAAGAAACACACATTTGACAAGGCTTTCATAGGAGTTGTGGGCATTTCCATGGGTAGTGTTATGACCCTGGTGGTAGTGTGACCCTTCCTCTGTACCGTGAACCTAAAGAAACACACATTTGACAAGGCTTTCATAGGAGTTGTGGGCATTTCCATGGGTAGTGTTATGACCCTGGTGGTAGTGTGACCCGTCCTCTGTACCGTGAACCTAAAGAAACACACATTTGACAAGGCTTGTAGGAGTTGTGGGCATTTCCACGGTAGTGTTATGACCCTGGTGGTAGTGTGACCTTCCTCTGTACCGTGAACCTAAAGAAACACACATTTGACAAGGCTTTCATAGGAGTTGTGGGCATTTCCAGGGGTAGTTTTGTGACCCTGGTGGTAGTGTGACCCTTCCTCTGTACCGTGAACCTAAAGAAACACACATTTGACAAGGCTTTCATAGGAGTTGTGGGCATTTCCAGGGGTAGTGTTATGACCCTGGTGGTAGTGTGACCCTTCCTCTGTACCGTGAACCTAAACAAACACATATTTGACAAGGCTTTCATAGGAGTTGTGGGCATTTCCAGGGGTAGTGTTATGACCCTGGTGGTAATGTGACCCTTCCTCTGTACCGTGAACCTAAAGCAACACACATTTGACAAGGCTTTCATAGGAGTTGTGGGCATTTCCAGGGGTAGTTTCATGACCCTGGTGGTAGAGTGACCCTTCCTCTGTACCATGAACCTAAAGCAACACACATTTGACAAGGCTTTCATAGGAGTTGTGGGCATTTCCAGGGGTAGTTTCATGACCCTGGTGGTAGTGTGACCCTTCCTCTGTACCGTGAACCTAAAGAAACACACATTTGACAAGGCTTTCATAGGAGTTGTGGGCATTTCCAGGGGTAGTGTTATGACCCTGGTGGTAGTGTGACCCTTCCTCTGTACCGTGAACCTAAAGAAACACATATTTGACAAGGCTTTCATAGGAGTTGTGGGCATTTCCATGGGTAGTGTTATGACCCTGGTGGTAGTGTGACCCTTCCTCTGTACCGTGAACCTAAAGAAACACACATTTGACAAGGCTTTCATAGGAGTTGTGGGCATTTCCAGGGGTAGTTTTATGACCCTGGTGGTAATGTGACCCTTCCTTTGTACCGTGAACCTAAAGAAACACACATTTGACAAGGCTTTCATAGGAGTTGTGGGCATTTCCAGGGGTAGTTTTATGACCTTGGTGGTAGTGTGACCCTTCCTCTGTACCGTGAACCTAAAGAAACACACATTTGACAAGGCTTTCGTAGGAGTTGTGGGCATTTCCAGGGGTAGTGTTATGACCCTGGTTGTAGTGTGACCCTTCCTCTGTACCGTGAACCTAAAGAAACACACATTTGACAAGGCTTTCATAGGAGTTGTGGGCATTTCCAGGGGTAGTGTTATGACCCTGGTGGTAGTGTGACCCTTCCTCTGTATCATGACCGTGAAGAAACTCATTACAACCCCATGAATCTCCTATTAGACTTTGGAATTAGTTGACGTAAAAGAGCATTAGATCAGGCGCCCCCCCCCCCCCCCCCCCCAACACAAGGATCGAGAGGGCAGCACTAACACAATCAGGCCGCTCTCTACTGTCGGGGCTTCACGGGTTGGACATCTGGATCGTGTCTCTCATCTGTTTCTTTCGAGTGAGACGCTTCTGAACACCCCACGCTTTCAACAGAAGAAGAAGAAGAGGAAGAAGAAGAAGAGGAAGGGCTGTATCAAGACCCCTCCCCTTAACACAGACTGCCAGAAGGACATTTGGGAAGGGTTTTAAGACTGCAATTTCACACATCCCGCTAGCATGCTCAAAAATACTCTACATTCATTCACGCGACATATCAACCACACACACACACACACACACACACACACACACACACAGCGCTGGAGACACATTATAGAAGGTTTCAAGGCACCCATTCTTCAACACTTCGGGACTTACAAACCAATATTGGATTAGAGTTTCGTAGAGGTTGTTGTGTTAGTGTTTCCATGGGTAGTGTTATGAGCCTGGTGATAGTTTGACAAGGCTTTGGTGGAGGTTGTTGTGTTAGTGTTTCCATGGGTAGTGTTATGAGCCTGGTGATAGTTTGACGAGGCTTTGGTGGAGGTTGTTGTGTTAGTGTTTCCATGGGTAGTGTTATGAGCCTGGTGATAGTTTGACGAGGCTTTGGTGGAGGTTGTTGTGTTAGTGTTTCCATGGGTAGTGTTGTGAGCCTGGTGATAGTTTGACGAGGCTTTGGTGGAGGTTGTTGTGTTTGGGGAACGGATGGGAGGGGAATGAAGAAGAAGAAGAAGAAAGAAAGAAAGAAAGAAAGAAAGAAAGAAAGAAAGAAGAAGAAGATGAAAAAGAAGAAGACGAAAAAGAAGAAAAAATAGAAACTCAAGAAAAATG